>NC_042620.1:145042504-145125004 GCF_901001135.1 Rhinatrema bivittatum
GCCCTGATGTCAGGCTCAGCCTCAGGGTCAGGTTGTAACATTGGGTCTGGGCTCCTGGGTAGATCATGGGTGTGGATTGTGGTAACGGGCCTTGGTCTGAGCTGAGGCCCTGTGTCAGGACCTGGCCTCTGGGTTGGGTTGCAGCATTGGGCCTGGGTCTGGGCTAAGGTCCTAGCATTGGGACCTAGCCTTTGGGCCGGGCCACAGCATCAGGCCTGGGTCCAGGCTCTGGCCTAGGTCGAAGCGTCGGCCTTGAGTAGGCTGAGGCTGCGGCAACCAACAGCAAGTCCAACAGCAAGTCTGAGGCTTCGGCCTAGTCCTAGCTGGTGGCTCTCCATCAGACCAGGTAAGTGGGAACCCAGGGGGATCCTGGCCCCAGCATTTTTCTGGGAGGGTGGGAGGGAGACCTAGTTTTCTTTTTTTGCCTGGTTTTTTTTTCTCACAAATGAAACCAATCACACAATCCACAAACCGAAATTTATGGAGAAAAACCTCCCAAAAACAAAAATGAAATTTTTTCCCCTGCATATCCCTATTACTCACAGTACTCAATGGAGTGGCCATTCTTTCCTGCACTATATCCCCACTGCTCTTCTGCCCCTGGTGCTCCTGTTCATGCAGCCTTGTCACCAGTTTATCCTTCATGTAAGTGAGAAGCTGGGACTGGAGGCCAAGACTCCCTTTAATCTGTGGTTCACGAACTGTGGCAAGCATGTACATTATGCATTGTTTTCTAGGAGATGTTTCAGTCTTCTTTGCACCTACTGATGCAAAGAGTACACAAAATGCAACACATTTGCTTTCATTCCCTCTTGCTCACAGAAACCCTCGAACTTCTATTCCAGAATATTTACTATGGGGAAGGTGGTACTTCTGGAACTCAGATTCTCTGTGGCATCCTGCAGGATTTGAATTAGCTTTCTTATCACTACCCAATCATGATGCCCCAAGGGGTGATCCACACCTATTTTCATTTCCAGAGATAGGACATGAAGGGATATCTGCTGCTCTACTAACTTCTGCAGCATCACATAGGAGGAATACCTGTGGGGGCCAACATCTTGAATCTGCCACTTATGAGGTATCCCAGATTCTTCCTACTTCTCATGGAGAAGATACCCATACTTCAAGCTTCAATGAAAATGCCCTGCTATTTTTCTGCAGTTCTCTGCCAGGTCCTTCAGGACTGGAATCCCATGTTTCTTGGGCCTCAGACATAAGACATCCCTCACTACCAGATGCAAAAACGTGCAAAGCAACAGTTCCCCTACCATTGCCCTTATAATAGTTGTACCACTGTCTGTCACACAAAATCCCAGCATGAATACTCCTGCCTCTCCAATCTATTTGCCAGCCCTCCAGCATCTTTTTTTTTATCATTGTGAGGATATTGCATGAGATATAGGTGGTATCCATCAACTGGGTGTGCAGCACAGCCAACCTGTACCCAGATGCATGGCTCTCACTTAAAACTGCATCCCACTTCGCCTCAACCAGGTCCCACCAGTGTGCCGCCAAGGAAAGGTAGGCACACTTAGCATTCTGTTTGGTCCAGATGTCACTGGTAAACCGCACACTAATCCTTCCTTTCTGCCTTGGCCAGCTATAATGGAAATACAGCTATGACACTGTTTGTATAGTGTGAGGATAACCTGCCTACTGAATGTAGTCCTGGAGGACACTTTTTAATTGAGGGCTAAGAGGTGCAGCAGATACTTAAAGTGCAGGTTCCCCACTATCTGCATGGGCTGGTCATTCAGAACAATAATTTCCCCAATGAACCTTGTCATTATTTTGGATACAGGTTTCGTCTTACCCCAGGACAATGAGACAGAACACCACCCCATTTTCTGAATAGTGGTTTGCTACTGCAGGCACTTTGCAAGTCACTGCTGGCCTGCTACCAGACTGGTGAAAGAGGCCTTGTGGTCAGATTGGGAAAATGTCTGCCTTTTTTTCAATCCTTTCGCTACTTCTTCAGCTTTGAGTGGCAGAAAGGGTCCCCAGGCTAGTACTGCCCTCCCCTGATGTTAATGCTAGTGGGTAGTATTTCTGTAGGTGATACAGCATACCAGCATTTGTCAGATGCTCCAGTACCTTTCTTGACTAATGGCCTCACTACAGTGAATACAGTGAGCAAAACATGTGTTCTACTTCACTTTAAAGTGCCTCCACCACCAAAGATGTCTTTCACGACCTCCTCCCTTCTTCCATGGGGCTGCTGCTGTTGCTGCACTGGAACTGAGGGTAAGGCTAGACTGTGAATTAAAAGGCCAAGGGCATTGTTCATGCTCTTTAACTGCACTACTTGCTTTCCTGGGGTTGCTTTCAACATTGTCCGTATCATCTACCTCCCCCATTGGAAGTTAAGGCGCTACTGACTAAAGTTCCCAAATTCTTTTTGGCTACTATTGCTTTGATATCCTTTGATTCAGGAATTCTGAGACATGATTTTTCCTCAGAATCAGTCAGTGAAAGTATAGCATCTATTAACTCAGAATCAGTAATCATCAAAGAACATTCTGCTGGTTTGGGTACTATACCTCTGCTACCCCTGTCCTTGCACCTCCACTGCTAATGCCATTCTCAGATGATTCTCTTGTCCCTGCTCCAAAGCAAGATTGAGAAAACAAGTGGCAATGGCATATGTTCTCCAAATCTTAGGCCAAGATTCATCAAACTATTGCATGTGATAGGAAGAGGGGCATGTTTTATGGTAATAGCTTATTTATCACAAAGTGCATTATCTTAGTGCTTCGCATAGGTAGTACTGCAGAGTGCGATAACTTTTTCACACTTTGCGGTGTCTCAGTTGTTGTAATTCCTACCCTCAACCACTGTGTGTATGAGAGAGAGAGGGAACCTAGCTATAAGTGTCTCATAGTAGTTAGGTATTTATATCTCTATAGGAGGCCCACCTAGTCATTCGAGGTGAGGTTTAGGTATTAGTGCATTGATGTTATCCAGATAGAGAGTCCATCAAGCAAGATTGAGAGAACATTGTACAAATCTCATCTTTGGGTGAGTTTCCTCACTCCAAAGGACATCATATCTTCACAAGAGTGCACTGTTCTGTTCGTACGTCTCACTCTGAATGTCAAAGTGGCCCCTAACCCCTACACTAATACCTAAACCGCACCTCGAGTAACTAGGTGGGCCTCCTATAGAGGTATAAATACTTAACTTATAGCTAGGTTCTCTCTCTCTCTCTCCCCCTCCCTCCCTCTCCTAAAAATGCTATGCGCGAAAACATCACAAAGTGTGATAAAGCCATGTCACACAGCTTAATAAAAAAGGTGTAGTTATTTGCCATATTAAAAAAGTATGTGATATGGCTTTGCAAAGCCAGCCCACTTGGCCAGAAATCCTGCCCCAAACTCCACCCTTTTTCTAAATTAGCATTGCACTATGTGTTATGGTGCTTTTTGCATGCGAAAAGCCCATAATGCGGCTTGAAAAATAACCCCTTAATTTCTTAAGTCTTGGGCCAGCTCCCACTCCTGGCTTTCTACAGCTAAAAGTCTCTTAAGTTTAGGGGCAGGACTCCCTTTTTTCTCACAGCTACTATTACTGCTTGTACTTCTGACAGGCTGGGCTGGCTCTGTAGCAGCACCTAATCTTCTGCCCCTGTCATTCCCTCCTCGCCCCTTGATATGCTGGAATTGGAAGTTACTACTGGGGATTTTGATGTCACAATCTACTTTATTGATATTGTACTACTGTATATCAATTGTCTGTCATGCACACTCAATCAAGTTCACAGACTGAATTCACTTCAGTGCTTAGCAAGGAAGTGCTAATTTGCCAAGCAGAGTTAGCAGCTTGCTAATTGCACAAGCTCAAACTCTGTTGGGCTAGAGCTATAACACTCAATGCATGCAAACATTTCTTTCTCACACACATATGTACAGTGTATGTTTGTGCACTGCTGATTAACTCCTTTTGCACACATACAAAAAAACCTGTCTGACAGGCAAATTGTCTGAAAAACTGGCAAGGCTGACCTTCTGTTCTCTCTCTGTCAATCAAGCAATGCACTGTGCAGTCAGAGACAAAAACATCACTTCTATTTGTTTACTGGTACTGTTTCTCTATCTCCACTGTCCTTTGCTCTGTTCCACTGAACAAACAATGCAGCAGCAGCTCTGTCTATCTCTCACAGTGAGAACACTGTGACTACAGCATTAAAGCCTTTCGCCAATGCCAACATTCTTCTGTCTCCTTTTTTAAACCTTTTCTTTGACTCTTAGAATGCTTCAGAAAGACAAACTTTCCCTGTGAAATCCAACAGATAAAATGCAGCTTCTTTGCACATGCTCAGACCTTTCAGTGGGATGAGTTCAGTTTCACTTGATCCAGATACCATCTATAGGCTAATTACAAAAATGCTTCATTTTTATTTATCTCACCCAGGCATTGGTTGGTTGCTATTGTTACCAGTGTCACAGCAGAACATTTCAATGGGCCATAGTCTTGAATAGGAAACATAAATTAATTAAACTAAATGTTTGTTTACATTTGTGGGTACCCTTCCTCCATTAATTTCTGGGGTCCATAAATGAAATGAAAATGATCTCATTCATTGCATTTTACCCGTTTGTTTCATACAAATACACATCCCTAGTATTTCTACATTTATACTTTGCTTTCTCTTTAATTGCTTAAATACTGTTCTATCCATAGAGGTATACCATTAGCTTTCCAAATATCAATAGACTCCTTTTTCTTACTAAGAAGAATGGGCACTCCATCCCTATAAAGCTTGGATTCTCTAACAGTTCACAACAACATCATACAAAGTGTTAAGTCACCAAGCAGAAGAATGGTAGGAGCAGTAGAAATGTGAGCTTCATATTCCTCAAACAAGGGTAGTTGGATCATTCTGGAGAGGGATATCACCTGAAACACAAGGGAAGCACAGGAGAAATTGTGAACAATACACACACAAACTCTCATCCCTCCTCTCCCATCTTCAGCAGGACACCACTCATTTCACACCCATTTGCTACACGTCACATGAAATATTGGCTCCTGATGTCCTACAGCCCTGTGTTGTGTAGTTGAAGATTCTTCCTGATATTTGGTCTTCTATGAGTCTTCACTCTCAGTCTCTTTTAGCTCTTCCTCTGGCCAAAATAGATGCTCCTTCCCATAAAGGTTGTCCCAGCAGATGGATGATGGAGGAATGAAGTTAACAGTAATGGCAGCAAGCCAGTATTACTTAAACATAAAATAAGAAGGGCAAACTATGAATTCAGTCATTAAGACTGCGGTAACACCACACCTACAGTATCAGTAGTACTGCAGAAAAAAAAGAGGTGATAATGTTTCTGGATAGATTGTTACTGAAATGTCACCTTGCATATGTGTTCAATTCTGGAGGCTTTATCTCTAAAAGGATATAGATAGACTAGAGCAGTGTATCCCAACCTTTTCAAGTCCAAAGCACAACTACATTAACAAAACATTGGGCAATGTAGACATGGAGAGGAGTTATGGTGAAAAGAAGAATGAAGGAAGCACTGTGAAAACCCCACCAGTCTCGCTTCCAAATTTTAAAACAAAGGGAGAGAGGGGGCAGAAAAACGTCATCTCATTGCAATGGGCCAGTTCCCTGTACATGGAAGTGCAGAAGAAGGGAAAAGAGAGATGTCAGTGTGATGTAGGCAGCCGGCTTGGTTACTTACCTTAGCTGTCACATGTGGCTGCCAGAGCTGTTCCATTGCTGTTGCTCCCAGCCTTCAAACTGAGCAACATACAGTGCTCAATGCACTCTCTCTCTCTCTCTCTGTCTCACTCAGCCCGAGGATAATACAAAGGCTGGAAGGACTCAAAGCAAGAAGCTCAGGAGGAGAAAGATAAGAAAGTGCTGTGTACACTGTGTGTGCCACAAAAAGCAGACCCAGCCCACCATGGCCTTCATGCTGCCGATTGATCACTATGTTTCATGGCACAGGAGAGCTCCTGAGCAGAGCCCTGGTGCTAGCCTGGATCTGGTGACTTTTCCGTGGCACACATAAGAGCATAAGACTTGCCATACTGTGTCAAAAGAAAGATCCATCAAGCCCAGTGTCCTGTTTCTAACAGTGGCCAATCTAGGTCACAAGTTCCTGGCAGTATCCCAAAGGGTAGATAGATTCCAAGTGGTTTATCCCAGGGATAAGAAGTGGATTTCTGCAACTCCACCTTAGTAATGGCTTATGGACTTTTCATCCAGGAACTTGCTCAAACCATTTTTAAACATAGCTACACTAATAGCCAAATCTTCATTTATCTGGATATCTTCTGAGTTAGCCAGCTAAATGTTTTGAATATGGACCTCTTATTATTAGAATAGTTTTGTGACTACCCTGAATATCTCTTGAATATCCTAATTAACGATTGCTATTCAGCAAAACCTAAATAGCTGGAGATAATATACACTGTTTGGAGCCAAATAGGCTGAATGCAACACAGATTTTTTTCTTCTATAGGAATTCAAGTTTCCCCTAACTGGCTGCATGCATTCACTTTGAAATTTCTGCATGTGACACACACTATAGTTGTGCTGCAAAGTTGGTCACTTGCATATCATGATCTACTTTCTCTGACACAAAATAAAAATAAAAAGAACACATCAACTGTAGGCAAAATAAGGAAAAGGAGAAGGTTGGAAAATGTATTCAATTAACTGAAGTATCTTTTAATTAATAAAGGATGCTATTTGCGTAGGGATAGTCTTAAACAGCAATAGGATCAAAATTCTGATCACAACCGTATGTTAGCTGTAGAATAATCATCTATCCCATGTTATGTTTTTAATGTTTTCATTTTGCTTATACAGTATCTGCTACAAAGTAAATACATTTTATAGAAAAGTTTCTATCAATCTTTATGCCTATAAAAAGTGCAACAAAATACCCATAAGTAGATCAACGGCAAACTACAATAATCAAACAGTCCCGATGAAGTTCAAACACAGTTCAGGCACATTCCACATATATAAGCCATTTTGTTACCACATGCTGGTTTAAAAGGATCATTTTGAATTGGAATTCATGCTAAAAATGCATGGAACAACATGTAAAATAAATGGGTGAATTTTCACAGCATTTATGCACATAATATTAGCATATATGTGCATAAGTAGCTTATACTCCCGTAATGACTATTCTATAAACATTGAAAGTATGGGTGTATTTTATGTTTCTCACACACATATGCGCATGAAAAAAAGAGGCGGTCTAGGGGTGTTGGGGGGCAGAGCCAACAGTTACATATGTAAATTGCTGTTTTATAAGACACTTATGTACATACATATGGCAACTTATTCATGTAATTTTACACCTGCTAATTATCTTGCATAACTAATATCAGACTCGTTTATTGTGTTCTATTGGTTGGGTGGGTGGAAGGTCTGATTAATTTCCTTGAGAAAAGACCATGTAGGTAGTGGGGTAAAATTAGGACTGGATCAGTCTGTCCAGACATTCTGGAGCTAGTTGGCAACCCTAGTTTGGGGTGCATACCGAGTTGTGGCTAAAATGTGTCCAGTTAGTGCCAATATTCAGCACCAGTTGGATTCACTTATGGGTAAGTCTGGTCAGAAAAACTGCTGTCCTGAACTTTAGCCAAGAAGCCTTAGCTGGGTATATTCAGTGGCAGACTTATCCAGCTTAGTGCCACTGGATGTCCAGGTAAAGTTAGCTGGACAGCTTCCCTGCCCACCGACCTGCTGAATATCACCTTCAAGATGTCTACAGAAAATCCCCTTAAATCTGTTCAAACATCATATTCTTCATGGTTGGAGATAACATGGTGGAATACATGCTTAATAGGTACAGAATTTCCTTATGTAACAAGTAAATTTCATTTTGTGGGCTTTTTTTTTTCAGTGAAATTCATACTTACAATCTTTCCAACTTGACAGAGATGGTAAAAGATCATAGTAGGGATGTAAGATAAAAATAAAGGGGTAGATTTTATAACATGCGCGTGCACATGGGCATGCGCGTGCACATGGGCGGGGTCAGAGGCCTGCAACACAGCGGCAATGGCCGCTGTGTTGCAGGCCTCTGACCCCGCCCATGTCCTGCCCACACCCCGCCCCTGACCACCCCGCCCCTTTTGTAAAGCCCCAGGACTTACACGTGTCCCGGGGCTTTACACGCAGCGCCGGCCTTTTTAAAATAGGCCCGGCGCACGTAAGGCCGGTTACGTGCATAAATCCTCGGGATTTACGCACGGAACCTTTTGAAAATCCGGCCCAAATTGTTTTTCATTTATTTTTTATTTCTTGAGCAGTGTTGGTGGTGGTGGTGGTGGTGGTGAAGAGGGTGAGAATTCATTTCGGGTTCTTTTTAATGTTTATTTAGGATCTGGTTACTTGCTGAACCGAAATAAACATTAAACCACCCAAAACAAAAAAAAAAAACATGAAATGTGTCCTCCCCAGACTCCCAATCCTTCTGCTGCTTTCTGTGACATCCTTCAGCCTTCCTGGGTCCTTCTGACCCCCCCCCCCCCCATCCCACACCAATAAGTCAGTCTCGAGCCTAACTATCTGGGCCTCTTCAACCCTCCTCTTCTTCCTCCGGAAATGAGCTAAGGCCAGAGACCCCCCCAGGCCCACACATGCTCCTTCTGTGGGGGTTCTTGCAGGAAGAAAATGACTGGATTAATTTCCCCTCACTACAGCACCATCATGTCTCTTTAAAAACTGTGTCAGCTGGCCCCGAGACTGGCGCCAAACTGACATCAAAATGGCATCAGTCTCGGGGGCTAACCATTCAAATCTCTGCCATTGCTAAATATCAACTATGCCAAATTAGCAAACTTCTGGCCTGATTCACTATCTGGTCAATTTTAAAAGTCCTACACGCGCCAAAGCCAGTAGATGCATGCAGAACTCCGCCCAGTGCGCACCTCTCGGATTTTAAAAAGCGTGGGAGTACGTGTGTATCTCCCGATATGCACACAGATCCTAAAGTTAAAAAAAGAGGCAGGGCATGGGCGGGTAGAGTCTGTTACATGAAGTCTGTGCATAATTATTTACGTGCACAAGCCTGTGCCGGGATCTCCTACTGCATAACTTTACTTCAGCTATGGATGCTATGTAAGTAGTAAAATAAAATAAACTAGGCTAGTCAGTGGGATTTTATGGGTCAGGGCTAATAGGGTAAAAGGAAGGCAAGTTAGCTTGGGGGTTTAGGAAGTTCTCTCCTTTATTGGGGCGAACTGGGAATGAACTGGGGAAACAGGTAATTGCGCCGTTGTGTGTATCTACTGAAATCCCCCCATTTATGAAATCGAGGTGGCATTTGCAAGCACACACACCCTTCAATATAATATCGTGTGCACATGTATGCACGCATAGCCAATTTTATAACAGGTGCATGTAATCGCACATATACACATGTATATTATAAAACCGCCATGTCCATGTGCACTAGCCGGCTAACACACATACATTTGCGCCTGCGTGTGGGTCTTAAGATTCACCTCTAAGGCTTTTTTCCCATTCTATGTCTATGGTAAAATAGCTCAGTGAATCAGGTCCTTTGTTTTTGACCAAGCTGCTCTAGCCATGGTCCTCTATGCCTTGATCATTCCACAGCTAGGTTACTATAATTCACTTTTGGTTGATCTCCTTTAAAAAAGCTTTTGTGAACTACAACTAGTCCACAAAGTGGCTGCAAGATTGTTAACAAATATTAAATTCTGTGAGCATATATTTTCTATCCTAAAAAGTTTACATTGAATCCAATTTACATTACATTTATCTAAAAATTCTCATATTCATTTTTAAATGTTTTCATGGTATTGGTCCATTTTATGTAAAACAGCATTTAATGTGGTTCATTCTGTTTCGATTCTTATGATCAGCTAACGATGCATTTTTTCTGGTACACATGTTAAAACAGGCACATTTAACTGGGACAAGTGATAGAAGCTTGTATTTGATTTGCTCCTTCCCTGTGGAACTTTGGCTAAGGAAATCCAGATCCTAAATAACTATTTAGAAGTTGATATTCAAAGCCTTTGTGCAATAATTTTTGGAGTTGCTATACATGCACAGGTTTTTAAATTGTACCCATGCTGACCACATACATTTTGGGGTAGATTTTCGAAAGGCCCGGCCATGCGCGTAAATTCCCGGGATGCGTGTAAGTCCCGGGGCTTCGAGAAAGAGGCGGGGAGAGGGCGGTCCACGGGGCAGGGCGGGGCGGAGCTAGAGTCGCCTTGCACAGTGGCCATTTGCCGATGTGCCGGGGGATTGCGAGTTGGCAAGGTGCCAGCGCGCGCAACTTGCGTCTGCTCAAAGCAGGCGCAAAAGGTAAAATAAGGATTTGGAGGGTTAGGATAGGGCTAGGGGGCGGGAAGGTTAGGGGAAGGGGTAGGAAGGTTAGTATAGGGGGTAGGGAAGTTCCCTCCCAGGCTGTTCCTAAATTGGAGCGGACTGGGAGGGAACTGCGGAAGGCCGCGGGCGTCAGCGCATGCAGGTTGCACAAATGTGCACCCCCTTGCATGCGCTGACTCCTGATTTTATAACATGCATGCACCGGCGAACGCATGTTATAAAATCGTGAGTCCATGTGTGTGCGCCAGGTAGCACACACAGATAGACGCACGCACGCATTCTTTTAAAATCTACCCCTTTGTGCGCACAGGGCCAGATTTTAAAAGCGGCTTTATGTGCATGGGGGGGGGGGGAGGGGGGTTACGCATGCTGGGCCTATTTTATAAAGGCCCGGCGACGCGCATAAAGCCCCGGGATGTGTCTAAGTCCCGGGGTTTTACAAAAAGGGGCGGTTCGGGGCCAGAGGCCTCCGGCACAGCGGCCATTTGCCGCTGTATCGGAGGATTGCGTGACAGCAGGCTGCTGGCTCGCACAACTTGTGCAAAAGGTAAGACAAAGGTCAGGGGGGGGTTAGAGTAGGGCTAGAGGGGGGAAAGGTTAGGAGAAGGGGTGGGAAGGTTAGAATATGGGGAAGGAAAGTTCCCTCCCAGGCCGCTCTGATTTCGGAGTGGCCTGGGAGGGAACGGGGAAGGCCATAGGCATCAGCGCACGCAAGGTGTGCACCCCCTTGCATGCGCCGACCCCCGATTTTATAACAAGTGTATGCCTGCGCGTGCATGTTATAAAATCTGGCGTACATATGTGCGTGCTGTGCACATGTACGCCCATGCATAGGTTTGAAAATTTACCCCACAATGTTTTGAGCACACAAAAATTATCCTGACAAAATGGGGCATCAAGGGAAGCATTCTGGGTGTAGGGTTAAAATTACATTCCCAAGTCTTGTCATAAAAATAGCAGTCTTAACTTTATCCAGATAAAGTTTCACACTTCATCTGAGTTTTCTCAGCAAGAGGCTTATGCATGTCAGTCTTGCTGGATATCTAGGAAATATAAATTTGCTGCTTGTCAGCCTACTAAATAGTTCTTAGAAAGCAGTTAAAGCATGGTTATTTCTAGAAACTTTTTAATTTTCTGATTTTTTAAAAATCTATTGTGATGTGTTATGTATTTTACATATTTTGTTTTAGTTTGTTTTATGGATGATGTATTGTAATTTTATGTTTATTGTTTAATTTACCATGGTGTTTTTATAATTTTGTTATTGATATTTATTATGGTTATTAAATGTTTATTCACTTTGTAGTTTGCCTTGAGCTTTTGAAAGAAAAATTTGTGATACATTAAAATAATAATATTAATAATCTGTATTGCTGATAGGTTGTTGGTATTCACTAATATTATGAGTTCTCTTTGAATGGATTTGAATGAGTATGATTTAATTCATAGTTGCATTAGCCTCGCTTTATGAAATTACTACTCCAGATACCCAGATCGATTAGCTCATTTCTTCCAGTAATGCTTGTTTTTAATCATTTATTTGAAGAGATTACAGGGATTTTCTGTGCACATTGCAAATTTAATTTTTTTTGGTATAAACAAGCTCATTCTATAGTTTTAATGCCAAATATAAAACACTTTTTCATTATTCTATAGTGGCTGATGGACAATACAGGAACAGAAATGCTGTAATACCTTTACTAATTTTTTTTGTGTATGAAGGACATTATTAAAATTAACTCCTTTTTGTTTCATGCAAAAAAATTTTCTTTTGAAAATGTTTTTGACATTTTAAAACCCCATTGTTAAATCTTCACATTTCCCCCACCTTTTCTGAAAGGTTATTGTTGACATATTAACAATATTCTTTCACAGTGCTGCATGCCACATGCTTGTAGATTGTACATTCCTATTGGTGAATAGGAAGGGCCAAAATTTAAACTAAGGTAAGAATATGTCTCCATAAAGTTATGACAGTCAAGCTATCATACAGTGCAGAAGCTAACACATCCTCATGATCAATGCCATACTCTATACATTTATGAGATCTCAGTCCGCTCCTGCATTAATCCCACATCATTAACCCCCATTTAAAAACAAAAGTAGTCCCATCTTTAGAATACTACAGACTGATGGCTCATACTTTGGTACATTGGGATAAGCAGAGATTTTTTTCTGCAAAGTTTTCGCAAGGGCATGCCTGCAGCAAGCACAAAGAGTGTCTGTTTTTCTCTGCAGATATACACAGGGCATCAGTTAGCCTTCACTTGAAGGTACTTGAAAGTACTTCCAAGAAAGATGTAAAAATATCTTTATAATCAGAGGGTGGAAGTATTTGACATCCGACAATTCTTTTGCTTTAAAAATATAGGGGTTAGACAAATATTTTGATGTGTACAACAAGAGAATATTTTCAAATGAAATTCATTTAAGATTTCTATTTTCCAAAAGGAATCTTTCAGCATATACTTTTCTGTCATGTTAGCATACAGTAATATTTTTCTGTCATGTTAGCATACAGACCTCAGTCTTGGAATGTCAAAGTCTCTCCTGCCTGGCGATATCATCACAAAAACAGAACACTTGAAACCCTCAAGACCATTATCAGTAGATAGACAAGGTAGGGTTTTAAAATGTTTGGCAATATTTATTGGACAGTAGTGCCACGGGCAGTAGTGCCACAAACCAATAAATCAACCCACTCAGTATATTTTATAAAAATTCCTGTTTCTTACAAATGGACAGTGTTTCATATTCAGCATTTCATAACCAGCCAAAACTGTGAAAAACAGAATACAGCAAAGTTCAAAAGGTTAAAAGAGATTATCAGGTTTCTGATGCCAGGTTATAAATATTTCTTTTGGAGTGAATTCTAGATATAGGGGGGGAATATTCACTGTAACCAATCTTATGTTTTCTGAGTGGGATGTGTTTTCTCAGCTGTGAGTCTGTCTTTTCTCCCCCAAACCAACCCTTGTAATTAAAAGGTTGTGACAAGTGTGTACATTCCGAAACTCTGACCCAATTAACACGAAAGCTTTTATTTAACTTACAATCTCGGTGTGCCAAGACCTACCTGTGCTCCTTAAGGCTTCATTGAGTATAGCAGACTTGATTGCCTACTACTGATAATGCTTACAAACTGCCACTTGTCATTTCACATTAAAAGTGCAATATGTTACGTTTGGATTTTCTTGCAGTGACCACTATAACAGTTGACAATCTGGGCTCATGTGCTGCCACATCCATTTTCCTAGGGAGCTGTGCAATGTGTCTGACACGCAATATCGTTGTTAATCGAGGTCTTGCTCTTTGCCATGTAAGCACACCTTGTTGAAAGGCTGATGGCGAGCGCTGTTAACATTTTCTTTGGCAGAGGAATGTAGAGGGAAGCAGAAATATGTCACTTTCTAATTCATAAGACACCAACACCACACGAGACATTTCTCATATCTTCAGCAAGATTTTGATTGCCCTTTCTACTGCACTAAAACTGTGGCACATCATCGACTTTTGTATTGTTAATAAAATGTTTATTTTTCTTTTTTTCCTAAAAAGCTGATCATCGTTTTCTGAAAGAACCAGTCCAGGGGGCCAGTTTGTACTTCACATAAGTAAATATACAGTTGCCACATAGCTCCGGGTACAAACTGAGCTGGGCCTGGCATTAAATTCCCATTCTATGTACATACAATATGGTTGTTGAGTTCTACTGCTTTTACAGACCACTATATGCTGTGGGGCATAACCAGGACTGAATAAGCATATGTTCAATAGCTTGGAGTAGTATGTAACCCCCTTTTTAGGAGAGGTACTCCTAGGGGCACACAATCTTATTTATATCTTCTGGGGGTGCCCTGGCTAGCTATTTACTCCCATACTGACTCTTAATCCCTGGGGGGAACTCTTTTTATGGGGGGAAAGCTGTCGCTTATGGCCCAGACAATGAATGAAGGTCTCCTGTGTGTGCTCTGGTGCTTCCCATGAGGTGAGAGGCTGCACGAACTCAGACAGGCCCAGGACTGGGTGTTAAAATAAAGTTTACTGAGTCTTAAAGTCAAATTAAAGTTCATTTGTGCAAACTGATGAATGTACATCTGACTGTAGTTACAGGGTTTTCTTTCTGTGTAGTTAGGTGTCGTTATTACAAACCTCTGGGTAGAGACCATGGTGACTTTAAATGCAGTTACTCTCCCAGCGGCTGTGCTGCAGGAATCCCAGTGGAGGGGTCCCCTTTGCTTTGCAAAAATCCTACTTTTAGAAATCTTCTCTCCCATGGACACCCAGCCTCTCCTTTTTCTTTGGGGGGAAATCTGGATGGGATCTCCTTCTCGTGTTATTTCTTGGATTCAGTTGTTCATTCTCCTTATCTGTTACTTTAGGTGATTTCTCTGGTGGAAAAATCTGGGGACCAGGTTTTCACAGCACTGCAATCCCAGTGGAGAAGGGGGATCCAAAAATCTCCACTACTCTTTAGTTCAAAAAAATACTTTAAATCTTAATCTGGATAGCTTTTCTGCCCTCACAGTCTCTCGCAGCAGGATCCATCACTGGCGCTTACCTACCTGGTGAGTAGAATAGGCTCACAGATCTCTGGTCCCCTGAAAAGAGTTCCTTTCCTCCAAAGGGGATATCAGGCTATAAAGTCTCTCTCACTGTAAATTATAAGAAGGACCCTCTGGCAGGGAATGCAAGGTGAGGTGTCTCTTCTAAAAGAAACCTCCTTTGGAAAAGGCTGGGAGGCCCTACCAGAGTGTGGAGAAAATATATGTTTCCTCTGCAGCTGCTCCCTCTAACTGAACCCCCCCCCCCCCCCCCCCCCGAGTGTTAAAATGGCTGGGCTAAATAGCACTGAGTCACCCAATCAGAATCTCCAGGTGGGAGGGCCTGAAGGGGATGGATGGCTCCTATTTAAGTGTGTTCTAAGTACACAGATACAGGGATAGTGGCATTCTGTGGCCAGACTCGATAGGAGTGCCATTCTCTCCCCCCTCCCCCCCCAAAAAAATGGTCTGAGGAAGGACACTCACGAACATTTCACAAGTATTGTAAGCAAGTGTCATAATACATATTCCCATCACTAGGGGGTGCACCTTCCCTAGGAAACTATGACCAGCATAGTCGGGTAGAGCATGTGGCTTACATGAAGCCCAGAATACACATTAAATGCATCACATTAAATACTTCACAGTAGGAAAAGACACAACCTGGGGCCCATATCCCTGTGAATTGAATGGTGGTTAATCTGAATTGAGGACTAGCACTGCCACTGCTGGAACAGTACAGGTGCTGCTGCCACCACACAAACTGAGGTAGCCTCTTCTCACCGTCTGTAATGAAAGCAGTTTACACAAATGAGGTAGATATCACTCCATTAGCAGCATATTCATCCACTATCCCTGTAATGGAAAGCCATTCAGATATTTTTTAGTCAACAATTTGCCCATGATTACTAGTGCATCCCAAAGAGAGGACACTACTCAACCCTCAATTCCATTGGAACATTCTATTATTTCATCAAACTTCTTTCCCTGAAAAATACTTCATGGTATCAAATCAACATTTGCTCTTTTGACTCCTTTTCTCCTTCCCATCGCATACAGAGTGACAGAATTCTCTCTCAAAAAGCTGGAACACGGGATCATCATTTTATTTTCAGTGTAACTCTCCTGCAAATAAATAATAAATTAGAGTGTAAGGTGTCGAATCTTATTAGAAGACTCCACCTGAAAAGGAAAATAATAGTTAATCACAAAAATTCATATAAATAAATCAGACACCCTTTTAATGAAGTTTTATAACTTTATCAACCTTGGAAAAAGGAAGATAACATTCAGCACATGTCACAAGTGAATAAGCTAGTCAAATACAATCATTTCAGAGAAAAGAATTCTCCGTTGTGAACATAAAACCTTTTAAACTAGATACCCTTTTCCAAAGGGCTTAATGTAGTTCAATGTCTGTAAAGTCTTCACCCCCTCCTTGGAAGGCAAGCTAACAGTCTTTGATGAAAAGTGGAAATCTTTCCCCTCGCATGGAGGGCAGTCAACTGTTTTTAAATCAGAACCCCCAGCCCATGGGTCTGGAACTGGAATCCAACCCGCAACTTGACATCCTGTAACAAAGCAGAGACAAACAACACAAGAGAAAAGAGACACAAATGTCCTTTCCTTGAAACTGGCACAGGAACAGTTCTTTTATTGTAGCATCCCTCCTCAAAGGGATATCAAGTCCTCACTGATTCCTTCCTCCTTCTTGGGCAGTCTTTTCCTTTCGCATTGCTCAGGGCTGGGTTTTCTAACCAGGACCCCATTAGGCAAGAGACAGTTCATAGAGTAGGGTTTCTGGGCCTCACTCTTTAAATAGTAGAACAGAGCATGCTTAAATATATTCCTGCCCAACTGCTATTTTCCTGTCAAGGGCCCTTCTGTAGTCAGGATGATCTCTGTTATATTATGAATTTTTAGAGTCCTTGACTATCACTTTGTCGGCGTGTTCTGGAATCCACACATCCCAGTTTTCTTCCACAAAATTAATCACATATACCAGGATATATGGGTACTGAAGTCTAAAAATGATGTGCACCTGGTGATCGATAATCTGTTGACCCTGGGAGAATCTGTAAATGTTAGGCCACTCTCCCAGGACACTGGGTACTGTCCAGGAATGGTCCCATACCACCAAAGGCAAGGGCTGGTCAAGGAGATCCCCATCCATAGGTATGTCGGGAGGTACCCAAGAGTAAAGGACCTCCATTACTGTCATTCTCCTGCCCACTGGGTACTGTGTTTCACTACTGAGTACTGACTCCGATCCACTAGAGATGCCTGAACAGGAGGGGCAGGATGGCAGTTCTATTGCCATCCAGCAAAACTCTCAAAAAGGTTTTGGGCCTCTAGCCATGAAGTTGCACTTTGGTATCATAACCCCATACATCTCCTCATTCCAGGGTGACTGCCGTAGTCCAAACTGGTTGTTACAGTGTCCATTGATCTGTTATTTCCCTGAGCCAACCAAGGTGGTAATGCTGGCTTTAGGTGTCAAGGGTAAATCCGCACTGGTCGATGGTCGCACGGGTTCTGACTCCACTGACTGCCGACCTTGCCCAATCAACAAAAAGATCATCACAGCTTCCAGCTCGCATTGCTCCTAAACCTCCATCTGATCGGCCCAGGAGAGGCTGCCAGGATCTCTGCTAGCCCCACCCTCAAGGGGTTCCTCCATGATGGCTTCCACCACCACGCTTGGGCTGTCACCACTGCCAGGGGTCTGACCCTACCCGTTTTGGCCTTCACCGCATGGGCTGCTTCCAGTATGGATGACATCACTGATGAAAGAGGCTTCTCAGTTGAAGGAGGTTTGGGTCGCTCAGTGCTGCTTCCGCTGGCATCTGACACTTCAGGGGAAACTGGGCTCTCTCACTGTGGCAGCACCAGGCAGCAGAACTCGCTCAACATGGAAGGGGTGGCCTGCAATCCCAAGGTAATGTCTGGGCCTACGCTGATGTCCTGAAACTCTTGCAGGCATAACAGTGGGTAAAAATGTTCTCGGGATGTTGAATGGCGCTGCAGTCGATGCAGGAGTGCTCCAGTACGGCTGAACAACATTCACAACTTCGCATGGTCTCGCTGCTTGCATAAGGGCAAAGTATTGACCCAGCCCACATATCTGGACGATGGCTTCACTCACCCATTGCCCGCCAACATCTGAATCACATAGGCCTCCTCAATGGGAGATTTGCAAAGGCTACCTTCTCCACCATGCTGATTATTTATTTATTTATTTATTTATTTATTTATTTAACACTTTTTTATACCGACCTTCATAGTAAATAAACCATATCGGATCGGTTTACATAAAACAAGGGTATAACAGAAGCAATAAATAAAAGTAATTAACAAGAAAAGAGAATAAGATAAAGTTACATTTAACAAGGAGTAAAAAACTTGGGAAGCTTAAGAGCTGGAAGGAAGTTAAAGGCCAAAAAATAATTAAAGAAGCATAGTCCAAAAGGAATTTGGATTAATGCAAAAGATGCTTTATTCAGTAAGTGCCAGAGTTCTTCGTTTGAATGGATGTAGGACTTTAATCTTCTACGTCCATTAGACATTAGAGCGTTGTTGCTTCAATTGCCGCTTCGCACAAAACGTTTGTTGTCAGAAAGTTGTAGATGAAATCAGAAAGTCCGTAATAATTTAATAAATAGAGGTAGTTGTTGGTTGAAGTCAATCACTCGCTTGCTCGCTTGGCTATTCTGTTAGCTACCGTGTTTCCCCGAAAATAAGACAGTGTCTTATATTAATTTTTGCTACCAAAGATGCACTAGGCCTTATTTTCAGGGGATGTCTTATTTTTCCATGAAGAAGAATTCACATATATTGTTGAACAAAAAAATGAACATTTATTATTATTATATTCTGAATAGTTGTCTGGTTATGCTGGTTTGTGATGACAACTAACTGTGAATCCTGCAGGGTAAAAATATCACAGCTGCATGCTCTGGTGTTCTGTGCGATGGGCATGCTCCCAAATAAAAACTTTGCTAGGTCTTACTTTCGGGGGAGGTCTTATATTTAGCAATTCAGCAAAACCTCTACTAGGTCTTATTTTCGGGGGATGTCTTATTTTCGGGGAAACAGGTTAGTAGTCACAGCATTGCTCGCAGTCACTTAGCACCACACACGCGCCATGCAATCTCTCGTGCTGAGGATAACATTGCAAGTGTGCCGCCGCTTTTATACTGCTTTATTTGTTGCACATTGCATACACTGTGGTGACATCAGACGCAGACATCACACGTGAATTCTTCTCTGGTGCGCCCCTCTCTTCAACGATTCTTGAACGCAGGAACGAGCGCCATTTTGTTATAAGCGACACAATTAATTTTCTAAGCTTCTTTGCATATTGTACAAATGGCGAACTTCACTTCAAAATACACTGCACATATTTGTCCACCGTCCTCAAGCCCCATGTTCTTTGGGCACCAATTATGTAGCCCCTTTTTAGGAGGATTGTTCCTCCTAAGGGCACATAACTAATTTATATCTTCTAGGGCTGCCCCGGCTAGCTATTTGCTCCCATGCTGACTTATAAACAGGGGGGGGACTCTTTTTATGGTGGAAAGATCTTGCTTATGGCCCAAATGATGAAAGAAGGTTGCCAATGTGTGCGCTGTACTTTAAGGGCTTTCCATGATTGCAACTAGGTAGCGAGAGCATGAAACTAGGTAGAGAGAACATGATACAAATCTACTTTTCTTTTACCTTTCTTCACTCCAAATCACATTAAAATCTTCACTGATGGTAAGTGTGCTCTTCAAACATATGACTTTGCATGTAAAACTGCCCCCCAGAAGACATCCCACTCCTCAAACCTCACCCCAAATTCATAATGCTCCCTCTTAAAATGGTATAAAAAGATCAATTATAAGTGACTTTCCTCAGAGGTACTCTCTCTCCCTCTCGCTCTCTCTCTCCCCTCCTGAACCGGGATTTGCGATAAATCCCATAACGCACAGGAAAAAGTATAGTTAAATCCTGCGATAGTGTGTGCTACTTTATTGCACACAATGTTAAACAGCTCTCATTTCCATTTACTCCTCCCACTCAATTACAGATTTTAAATTTGCATATGCATTTTGCAATGCGGTATTTATTGCATGCGTGACGGCATTATCGCATGCGTTAAGGCCCTAACACCTGCGATAAAGCCCAAACACATTTTGTTAAATTACCCTCTAAGTGTGTTCTAAGAACACAGATACAGGGATAGTGGCATATAGTGGCCAGACCCACTAGGAGTGCCACAAGTACTATCTGGTAACCCAAATAAATGCTCACAGATGTAAAGGATTGCTGCACACTTACCCACATACATATTCATATATATTACAATCACCAGGAAGAGGTAGATTTGAAAAAGAGAAAGCATCAATCAAGAAAAGGTAAGCTAAGACTTGTGATCAGGAGACTGTTTTTGGCAGCACTTAAGCAATAGAGCTTTAAGTGGAGGGTGCAGGAATGTCAAGAACTAAAATGCACAAAAAAAGGGAGTCAAATTGACAAAGTAGAAAAGTTAAACTCAGCTCTTACAGTGACAGTGGTCTCTATTATTTGAGGTGTTCTTCCTGGTTGATAGAGAAGTGACTTTGGCATGGGGAATTTGATTGCAGCTAGAGTGCTAAGTATCTGTGGGAAACCATTAAGGGCTTTATCTATAAAAGCACAAACAACAAAAGATTTTATACTAAATGGGATGACCAGAGGGCAAACGTGATGGAAGATATGCTAGATGAGAAAGAGAACAAGCACATTGGTTTGGTGTGTGATTTTCCTAGACACACTGGGGTCTATTCACAAAAAGCAAAGAGAGCAATTTTCAAAAGCTTTTACCCATGTAAATGGCTATTTACCCAGTTAAAAGGGCTATTTGAAAACAGCCCACCCTGAATTCTGTGCCATACTTTTACCTGCGTTTTGGTGGAGACATTCCTGGGGTGGGGTTAAGTCAAGAGAGGCAACCATGCACATAGTTTTGTATTTTAACAACTATGCATGCTGCTTTGGCTAGAAAAAGTATCTGCAGAGAGAGCAGGCATAGTTCTCTATATGGGTACTTTTTCCTTGGGTAGTTTTCAACGGAAAGGTCTGTGCATATTTTTTCTTTGAAAACTGGTGCAAAATCTGCTAGTTAAAGTACCCAGGGATTTTCTCCTCTTGCACAGTTTGGAAAATTGTACCTAATTACTCTAGTGTGTTAACATTGACCAGCAATGTATGCTATTGCTAACAGCTGATTTTAATGCAGGCATTAGCAAGCAAATTTAACATCTCATATACGAAATGCTATTAAGTCTTTAGTAAATATGGCACTAAAATGATATTTTTTAATTAGTAAATCTTCATTAATTTCCAGTGGCATGCATAGGCATGATGTGGGCTTTGATTCCCTTCCTACCTTCCCAGCATCCAAAATGAAAGTGCTCATGGCAGTCCCCCTCACTACCATTTCTATCCTGTCATCTTGATCAAAGTAGTCCCACAAAGTGCTCTGATGCTCCAGTCCAAGTCCTGGATCCCTTTTCCCTCTTTCTTGATCTTTGAAAAGATATGTGGAGGCAGAAGGGAGCACTCCTATCTGCTCCCTTACTGATGCTGAATTTTAAAATGGCACAGGTTGACCTCATGTGCTCCTTTGCCCCCCAAAGACTCCATTTTTAAATTCTACATCAGCACAGGAGCAGTGAGGAATATACTCTCCTGCTTTTCTCTGCCTATTTGAAGACCACAGAAGGGATTGAAAGGGGGGGGGGGGGGGGGGGATAGAGAGAGGGAGCTTGGGGATTAGATTGGGGCCTCAGAGCTCTTTTCTTGCAGCGCTCAGGGAGGGTGAGGAAAACTGAGATTTATTGTGACATTTTTATTTCCTTTCAACTGAATGGGAATACATTGAAATAAGAAATGATTGTGAACAAATATTCTACAGATATTCCCTAAAAAGTGAAGTACCTGCCAGTGATAAAACAGCACAGCTTTTGGCCCAGATTATATCACCAGCTAGAAGCTGGCATTTAAGTCCCCTTTCAATGTTTTTTTGAAGACTTTGTAAGTTGTCAGACTAGAGCTGGGCAGAGAATTTGTTTTGTTTATTTGTTGTTGTTGTTGTTGTTTTGCTTTTTCATTTTAGTGAATGTTAAATGATTTTAATGTGCAGTAAAGCTATTTAGCATTTGCAAAAATGCAAGACAAAAGAAAAAATTAAATTTCCTTTGTTTTTTTGTTTTATTTTGAAAATTACATAAAAACAACAAATGCACATCCCTAAACTACATACAGACCTTTAATTTTATTTCCTGAAAATATATATTGTTATGTTTATATACATTATTTTAATACATGTTATATTATTTTATTAATTTGAATTATAATACTTTTACCTTTCATCACTCCAAACCACATTAAAATCTTCACTGCATTGTTTAAAATAATAAAGTAAAAAATGAATTTGCTAAGGATTCCATTTTATTTTACATGAGTAGGAAAATATTTTGGTTAAAATCATGTCTCTCTCTCTCTTTATCTATCTGTATCTATCTTTATCTATTTATCTATATATATATATATATATATCTATATAGATATATATATATATATAAAACTGCATATTAATATATAGGACTTGCATGAACATTATTGGCTGTGGTAAACCTAGCCCCACTTGGCCATCAATGTATTTGCGTAGCCCCTCTTCCACTCCCTCCGCGTAGAAGAATGGGCACTCCCAGATCAAAGGTATCCCCTACCCCCTAGTCCAGAATAGAATGTTTGCTGTGGCCTTCACCTAAAGATCCCCCATTGGCGTAACAAGGCACCAATGTCTCACCTCCTTCCTCTATCCCAGCCAATCCAGCAGAAGGTTCAGGATTGATGAGAATGAGAGATTCCCTTCTCGCTCTCACCCGCTGCTATCCAAAAGGGCACTAAATGAATTCATGTGCTTCTTTGCTCCAAGTACATAACAGAGCTGCTGCTTGGGTGATAGAAAGGCCTGTAAGGCCCACTTTTATGTTTTGGGGAGAGGGGGGTTACAGCCATCTTGACATTCATTTTAGCCTGCTACAGCAAAAAAAAAATCTTTATATCTCCAGATGTATAGTTACATTTTTGCATTATCAGTCAGGTTAAAGCAAATTATACAGTTAACATAATTTGTGTTAGTGATTTGGGGTAGCAATGAACAGATTTGCATATATTTTTATGCAGCACACACTATCATTTTGCTTGTGTTGGGCTGGATTTGTTTTGGTAGCAATGGTAACTGAAGCTCATGTGTTAGTGTTAACATGCAGTGTAGCGCTTTAATGCAAGCTACTGCATTAACATTGAAGTTTAATGTGTATTAATGCCTTATAATGAATAGGCACACAAAATCTAAAAACAGCTTTTAAAGACAAGATCACATAGGGGTCAGATTTCAAAGATGCACATTGGGCATCCATGTGCGTGAGATTCTCATTGCGCGCACATGGATGCCCTGATTTTATAACACGCGTGCGTCGCAGCTGATTTTATAATTGGGTATGCATGTATGGGTAGGTTTCATCTCCCACGCATGAGGGGGGTTATTTATTTTATAAAACTACAAGTGGCAACACAGGCATGCCTTTCCCAGTTCTCTTCCAGTCCGCTCCTTAATTGGAGTGGACTGGGAAGGAACTTCCCTATACCCCTACCTAACCTTCCTACCTTTTCCCCTCTCCGATCCCTAACCCCTACCTATCTACCCTTTTTTTTTTTTGTTTTTTAACTTACCTGCTCCTTCGGAGCAGAAGTAAGATATGTGCACCAGCCGATTGCTGATGTGCGCTTCCCCAAGACAGGGTAACATCAAGCTAGATTGAGAGAACATTGTACAAATCTCATCTTTGTGTGAGTTTCCTCACTCCGATGGTCATCAAATCTTCACAAGAGAGCACTGTTCTGTTCGTATGTCTCACTCTGCATGTCAAAGTGGCCCCTAACCCCTACACTACTACCTAAACCTCACCTTGAGTTACTGGGTGGGCCTCCTATAGAGATATAAATAGCTAACTACTAGAAGGGTCTTATAGTTATGTTCTCTCTCTCTCTCCCAGCATGTTTTTCACATATGAAAAGGCTATAGCACAAGTTGGAAAATAACCCCCTAAAATCTGGGTTTATCAAAATGCACTAAATATCACATGTGATATTATGGTAATAGGCAGTTTATCACAATTTGCACTAATACCTATGCAAAGAGCTCAGTTACCACAAATATATGTGTGTGAGAGAATACCTGTAATGCCCTAACACTAGATAGGTATTTATAT
Source organism: Rhinatrema bivittatum (assembly GCF_901001135.1). Lineage (NCBI taxonomy): Eukaryota > Metazoa > Chordata > Amphibia > Gymnophiona > Rhinatrematidae > Rhinatrema > Rhinatrema bivittatum. The sequence goes on from NC_042620.1 coordinate 145,066,693, forward strand.
CTCTATGGGAGGCCCACCTAGTAACTCGAGGTGAGGTTTAGGTATTAGTGTAGGGGTTAGGGGCCACTTTGACATTCAAAGTGAGACATACGAACAGAACAGTGCTCTCTTGTGAAGATTTGATGACCCTCAGAGTGAGGAAACTCACTCAAAGATGATATTTGTGCAATGTTCTCTCAACCTAACTTGATGGACTCTCTACCTGGGTAACATCAAGCTAGGTTGAGAGAACATTGCACAAATCTCTCTCTCTCTCGGCCTGGATAGCTAGGCTGGTGCTCCGGGAGCTTCAAAACTACTTAATCAGGCCTTTGAGAACACAGCGCAAAATGCGACAAACCCTTAACGCACCTTATTGCACAACTTAACGCTACTGAAAAAGGTGTAGCTAAAATCGATGTTAAAGCCGTGTGATAGGACTTCGCAAAATGGTAAACCCAGCCCACTCCTGCCTCTAACTCCTCCTCTTTTTTGGATTTGCATCGCACCATACGTTATGGTGCTATCGCATGCGTTAAAGGCATTTTTGCATGTGTTAAGGGCTTATCGCATGCGTTAACGGCACTTTTCACATGCGATAAGCCCTTAACACATGCGAAAATGCCTTATAACCTTTTGATAAATGACCCTATAAGTTAGCCAGATATGACTATCTGGCTAACTTAGATAAATGGCTAGCTTTTAAATATTGACCCCACTGCTTCTTGGTCAAATGCAAAGGATATACTACTGTTATGCAATATAATATAAACACTGCATGCCTTTTAATGGTCATACTATTAGTTTGATAAGAACATATCGTATACATCTAGACCAGGGATGGCGAACTTCAGTCCTTGAGAGTCACAGGCCAGGTTTTCCGGACTTCCACAATGAATATGCATGAGATAGATTTGCATTTTTGAATTTTAGAGGCAAAGCTCCCGCTCATGGTCCTCTGCCTATAGGTATCATAATCTTAAATCTAGCCCTGCCTGTACTAGCTAAAATGGGAATATATATATAAAGCATAAACACTCAATGTACACAAAGTATAATTTATTTTTCTTAATTTTTTAGAATTGTGTCTTAAGTGAAGCTCTAAAACATTCAAAGTTTACTAATATTACAAACTGCTCCATGCGACAATATTATCAAAACGACTCTAAAAAAATAATTTAAGAGCTGAAAATAGATTCGCTAAAGGCTGAATGTCTATAGAAACAAAGAATATCTTGGATGCGAGTCTTGCACTTCAGAGTTTTATGAACTGCAAACATCCTGTTAGAGGAATGAGGAGCATGTATATAGTTCAAATTTCCAGCAGCCAAAGTTAATCCAAACCACATCTCAAAGTGGCAATCGCTGGTCTCCCAAATCCTTATTTACTGAGAAACATACTAGCTCTTCCTGCCCTGACAAGGGCCCAATTGTTTCGCCGATGTTGGCTTCTTCAGGGAGAAATGACTTTATATTTAAACACTTCAGGACACTAAAAATCAGTAAAATATTGAAAAATAAATATAAATTTAAAACAGTCTTAATGTTGCAGTTCTACCTGCTTTGTACTGAATGTAAATCATTGCCCCCTGAGCAAGTCATTTGAATATTAGTAGACTTTGAATGTTTAGATTTTCACTTGAGATAAAATTCTAAACAACTAAAAAATTTATAAAAATAAGTTTTACTTTTTGTATATTGAGTGTTTATGATGTTCTTGCTTTGTAGGAACATTTATAATTTTCATATCTGTCACTGATGTTAGTTACTATATATATATATATATTTATGTATGTGTGTGTGTGTGTATGCTTGCTCTTAAAGGAATTCAAGAAATATAATTCCATTGAGTTATTGGGAAGATTTTAAAATTTACAGATGAATAAAGTGCCTAGGAGTGAATATGATGAATCACACTTTTCTGATATCATGTGTATGCTCCGCCTATAACACCCTCATTCCAAGGGTGGAATATGAATGCTACTCTCAGTATTTCTGTCTTCATATGCACACCCTCCAGTTCTGTGGCAATAGGTAAAGACTTTAGTGAATAAGGTTGTAAATTATTAAGAACTATCTTAATTCCAACCGATTATAATGTCTGCCAAACCCATATCAGCATTTGCAGATAAAGGTAAAATCTGTCACTGGACCTCTGCACACAATTTCAGCCAGTGGATTTTGTACTTTTAAAACTACTTTTTTTTTTTTTTTTACAATAGATAAGGACAATTAATCCGTTTACAGTTGGCAATTATGTATTTAAATTTTATTGTTGTATGACGTATCAGTGATAGGAATTCCAGCAATTAAACCATGTATTAGGTTGCCCTGGGGATGGGGGAAGCTGATTTACAACTACAAGGACCATTTGTAGAGAAAGTCTTTTTTGAGATAGTAATATTAGGCAGCTGATAGGATATACTGTCATAATATTTAGTAAAGCTAAATGGTCAACTAATTTTGGGTATAATTTGTATCATTTTTGTTGTTGGAATAAGGACGCAGGAAGAACATTTTATTGCTAGCTGTTATGAACTAAACAATCTCTAGCCAGAGATTATAAGGTACTAAAATACAGTGCACTATCAATATTTTCATATTTAACTTTTCACTTGTACATTATTAATCCAGAAAATATATTATCCTGTTATATTATCTTGGCTCAAATGATACTAAAAGGTATGATGCAAATTAGTAATGAATTAGCTATCTATACAACTCAATGTGTTGCACGTATATTGTTAACAATTGATAGAATGAAAATATTATATTTAATGTTCTCTATTAGCTGAAAGAGTTTTTATTGAACATTTTTATTATTGCAAAGAAATGTATAGATATACAGATATATACTATATATATATAGAGAGAGAGATATATAGGTATAGATATATATTAGGGGTGTGCATTCGTATTGAACATAAATGTAAAACGCTACTTTTTTTTTTTTTAACTTAAAAAAGTGATGAGACATAAACGATCGGATTTCCAACTTAGTCAACATAGCTATGTTGACTAAGTTGGAAATCGCGATTGTTGATCCAAAATAAAAATTTAAACCCCTCACCTTCCTTAATCCCCCCCCAAAGACTTACCACAACTCCCTGGTGGTCCAGCGGGGTCAGGACGCCATTTCTGACCAACTTTGCAAGGAGCATGTGACGTCGGCGTCACGTCGGAGTGACGCAGCGTCACGTGATTCCCCGTGGGGTCGCTTCCGGGATCCTCGTTCGGCCCAAAAGTTCCTTTTGGGCCAAACGAGGGTGCCGGAGGGAACTCGCGGGGAATCACGTGACGCCGCGTCACTCCGACATGGCGCCGACGTCACGTGATTCCCCGCGGGGTCGCTTCTGGGATCCTCGTTCGGCCCAAAAGGAACTTTTGGCCAGCTTGGGGGTGTCAGGAGGCCCCCCCAAGCTGGCCAAAAGTTCCTTTTGGGCCGAACGAGGATCCCGGAAGCGACCCCGCAGGGAATCACGTGACGCCGCGTCACTCCGACGTGACGCCGACGTCACGTGCTCCTTGCAAAGTTGGTCAGAAATGGCGTCCTGATCCCGCTGGACCACCAGGGAGTTGTGGTAAGTCTTGGGGGGGGGGGATTAAGGAGGGTGAGGGGTTTAAATTTTTATTTGCACATATGGACATATACTCAACTCATTGAATTCTGTTTATGTCCATATTGACCGCAAATGGGACCCCCTTTGGACATATGGACATATGAACTTAAACTTTTGCTCTGCACATCCCTAATATATATTTTAATTTAGTCTTTTGCTCATTAGTTTCCTCCAGCTCAGTGGGACTCCAGTTGAATTGGAACTGGCTTGTAAGGGGCAATTGACTAAAGTTCATGCTAAAATATTTTTAGTGTGCCTTCAATATATTTTTTAATGCACAGTTAATGTGCTCTTCACTAAGGGCCAGATTTTTTAACTTATGCGTAGGCGTAGATTTGTTCGCGCAACCCAGCGCGAACAAATCTATGCCCGATTTTATAACATGCGCACACAGCCACGCACATGTTATAAAAGCTGGGGTCAGCGCGTGCAAGGGGGTGCACACTTGTGCACCTTGCATGCGCCGAGCCCAAGGGGAGCCCCGATGGCTTTCCCCGTTCCCTTCAAGACCGCTGTGCCGGAGGACTCGGGACTACCCTCAGACCGCCCAGAACCTCCGCCATGCCCCCAGACCACCCCCTGACTCCCGGACCCACCCCTGGACCCGCCCCCAGACCGCCCCTGGACCCACCCTGTTCCAGCCCTTTTTTCGAAGTCCCGGGACATACGTGCGTCCCGGGGCTTGCGCAGGCCACCAAGCTTATGCAAGATAGGCTCGGCGCGCACAGGGGTAGGCAGGGGCAGCTTTTCGGGGGTAACACACGTATCTTACACACATAACCCTTTGAAAATCTGTCCCAAGGTACTGATAAGCAGAATGTGCAATGCTAAAAAAAATGCCTAATGGTGCTGTCTCGGCCTGCTCAATTATTATCGGCAATTTATTCCCGGGTATTCCACCCTCACAGCACCTCTCACGGCCTTAACACGCAAGGGGGCCAATGCCTGAAATCAGAAGCTATCAACACATTCCAAAGGCTAAAACATCCGGATCCAACTCGCCCTTTCATGCTTGAGGTAGATGCCTCTTCCTTTGGGGTTAGGACTGTCCACAGTCAACATAGCATGGAAGGAACCCTTCGCCCATGTTCATTCTTCTCTAAAAATTTCTCCCCAGCAGAAAAGAATTATACAATTGGAGACAGAGAATTCCTAGCGGTCAAACTGGCCCTTGAAGAATGGCACCATTTTCTGGAAGGAGCCCAACACAAGATCACCATTTACACAGATCATAAAAATTTAGAATACCTCCTGCAGGCCCAGCAACTCAACCCTAGACAGGCCCACTGGTCTCTATTTTTTTCACAATTTGATTTTGAACTTCGTTATCGACTGGATGAAAAAGATCTGCAGGCCAATGCGCTGTCTTGATCCTTCCTAACCAAAGATGTCACAGATGGCCCATGATATATTATTGATCCTGTAAGGACATCCTTGCCTCCGCCACTTTGGTCCCTCCAGGAAAGATGGTCATTCTCACAAGGCTCTGAGAAAAGTGTTAAAGTGAGCATATGATTCTCATGTGGCAGGACATCCTGGAGTGGCCCGAAAACTCAGCCTCCATCAATGCCACTATTGGTGAGCATACATCAAGAATAATGTGAAGGACTACATGAATTCCTGCCCTATCTACGCACAGAATAAAATGGATTGTGCCCAACCCTGGAGATTGTTACAGGCATTGTAAGCTCCTAGGGAACCCTGGACCCACATATCCACAGATTTTATTGTGGATCTCCATCTCTCACATGGCTCCACTTTGATATGGGTCATAGTGGATAGATTCTCAAAGATGGATCACTTTTGTACTTCTCACTGGACTTCCCTCAGCTCCTGATCTAGCCTGTCTTTTCATTCAACATGTCTTTTACTATGGCCTATCATCCCCAAGGCAATGGGCAAATCAAAAAGGTCAATTGGGTCCTCAAAGCCTTCCTTAGGTTGTATGTCAACAGAAGGCACGATGACTGGGCCATTCTACTACTGTGGGCAGAATTCTCACATAATAACCATGTAAGCAGTGCCACTGGTTCCTCTCCTTTACAAATAGTGTATGAGAAACAATCATGGCTGCTTTTTCTGATGCCTCTCACCGTGGACTTCCCAGCAGCCTGCCTCATGGCCAAGTAACTCCATGAGCTCTGGACACAAACCAATCAATAAATCTGTCAAACAGCCAGTTGAGCTAAGAAATATGCAGACACAAAATGTCGAACAGCTCCACACTTTAAATAATTCACCCTGGTATGGTTCAGCACTCAACATCTATGCCTTCGAGTCCAATCACTTCACTTGGCATCACATTTCATTGGGCCGAACCCCATCCTGCAGCAGATAGGTCCCATCACTTAACAGCTGAAGCTCCCCAATACACTACGGGTCCATAATGTATTTCATGTTTCCTTACTAAAGCCATTTATCATTTCCAGGCTCTCCAGAAGACTTCCCATACCTGTAGATGTATTGATAGAGGAGGACACACAATTCAAGGTAGAAAAAATTCTGGATACTTGTATGTGGTGAAACAAATTTGAGTACCTCATTGCCTCAAAGCACTTTGGTCCACAAGAGAACCCTTGGGAACATGCCAACAATCTGCAAGCACCACTTCTGATAAGGGAATTCCATAGGCAATTTCCCTCCAAACTGAAGTCTCGGACCCTGGGGAGAGGGCTTCAGAGGGGGGTAATGTTAAGTTTCCAAGCTCGCCAGCTAAGCCCATGAGCCAGCTCACTCAACCAGCACTGCTGGCCCCAGAACACTGCCATGCCTAATGGCCAGGAATGCCAACATCCCCACCATCAGGGCCTTCCTTTAGGTGTAACATTCACAGCGCACACCAACCTATGAAGGCCCCATGGCGAGAACAGACTTTCACATTGCCCGCTGATATCACACAGCCATGCACCACAGACATGCCTCAGCAATAGGTTGACTCGCCTGATAGTGCTAGTTGCTGCTTCTCCGCACTTCCAGTCTTCATCTTCCAGCCTTGCCTTTGTCTTCAGCCTTGCCTCATTCAGCCCTGCCTTCATCTTCAGCCTTTGCCTTGTCTTCAGTCTTACCTCATCCATCCCTCTCTTTGTATTCCCACCATGTCATCTTCTCGCTTCTCTCAGCCTGCCTGTCCTTGGACTGATTCTTGGAACTGACCATAGTCTGTGATCTGACTAGCCTTGCTTGCCACCTGCTTTGACCTCAGCCTGACCACCGATCATCCTTGCTTTCTGCCTGCCTTCACCTCAGCCTGACCACCAACCATCCTTGCCACATGTTTTCACCACAGCCTGACCTTAGAGCCACTCTTCAGTATATACCTCAGAGACTGTCACCTAAGACCTTCTGGCCCTGAAACCCAAAGGCTCAACCATTGTGGCACTGCTTCTGGTGGTCCTGTTCATAAATCCTAGCTACCAGCATCTCATTCATGAATGTGGGATGCTGGGTCTAGAGGTCAAGACTCCCTTTAACCATGGTTCACAGAGTGTAGCAAACATGTATGTATTGTTTTTTGTCAGAGGTTTCAGACTCTCTTGTACCTGCTGTTGCAAGGAGTACACAGACTGCAACATCTCTGCTTCTATTCCCTCTTGCTCATGGAATTCCTGTAAGATTTCCTCCAGAATATTTACTATAGGGGTGACCCCACCCAAGTGGTGCTTGTGGAACTCAGATCCTCCACAGTATCCTTGAAGGGTGTCAAGATTTCCATTAGCTGTCTCATCATGATGCCCCAGGAAGTGATCCACACCTACTTCTGTTTCCAGAGACAGATCATGAAGGCATGACTGTTGCTCCACTAACTTCTGCAGCATCATAAAAGTGGAATTCCAGTGGGTGCCAACATCTTGAATCAGACACTCATGAGGTAATCTGAATTCATCCTGCTTCTCACGAAGAGTCTGCCCTCCCTTCATGCTTCAGTGAAAATGCCCTATTTTCCTGAACCTCTTTATCAGGTTCTTCAGGAATAGATACCCATGGTCTTTGGGCCCCAGCCCTAAGCACTGACAGGTGCAGCAAGTGTGCAAAGCAATGGATATCCTGAAAGCTCCTTTCTTCTGTTCCCTTTACTATATTTGCACCATTGTCTGTCACAAAGACAACTGCCTGAAGACGTCTGCCTCACTGGTCTAGCTGCCAACCCTCCAGCATCTTTCTAATGGCTGATAGAATATTGCATGATGTATGGCAGGCATTTATCAACTGGGTGTGCAGCAAAGCCCACCTGCACTCTGAAGCACAATTTCCATTAGAGCTGCTACCTGCACCTGTCTCAGACATGTCCCATCAGTGTGACATCAGGCAGAAGTAAATGTGTAACATCTGTGGCAGTCAGGATATCACTGGTGAAATGCACAATGAAATATAATAAGTTCAACATTCCTCCCTGTCTCCTTCTCAATGAAAAATCTCAACCATGGCACCACTTTGGCACAAGAAATAGGACAGGATTCACATCCACTCCTTGGAAAGTTCAGATAGAAACATATTACATCATCATCCCCTTCAATCCTGTTCTGGGAACGCTAGGAGAGCGGTCCCATCTTCAGGGGATTGTGTCCCCTTGGGCCTCTGCATGACCCCAGAAGACTCCAGAGCAGCACCGAGGTAGGTGAGGCATGTTCAAGCATGGGTGAAGACTAAGGTCTGACCCTCTACTGGACCTGCATGTTTCTGGAAGGCCAACAACACAATGTTGGTTACTGAAGAGTCCTCTGACCGTTCCCAGCCCTTTCGGACCTGCCTCTAGGTATCGGCAAGAAGCAACAGGCCAGACTGAGGACGAGGGCAGACAAAGGCCTTGTGACATAGAAGACTCTAGACGAGACGAGGAGCTTGGAAGACTCTGGATGAGACAAGAAGCTTGGAAGGTTCAGACATTAGCACTGTCTCTCAGGGCGCCCTACACAGCCCATCAACACGGGCAGACCCAATGGGCTGGTCACGGACCACCCTGACCCACTGCATGCCCTACATAACCTGGAGAGGCTGGTCACGGACCAAGCGGAGAGCGGGACAAGCGCAGGAAGAGAACCCAGCCGAGACGAAACTCCAATGACTGAGAACAGGAAACGACGAGGCGGATTTACCCCAACAAGGTGTCATCTGGAGAACCAGAGGAGCTGGAGGGTCAAGAGGGCTCGGAACAAATGAAGGAGGAATGAAACCTCGGAACATCAGGAAATGGAACATCAGGAAGCCTGAACTAGGAACCACAGAACATGAAGACTTAGAACATCAGGAAGCCACAAAGACTCAGGAAGCAACAAAGACTCAGGACATGGAGCTCCAACGAAGAATGAGGAACGAAGACCTGACGGAACGCTGGAAGACAGGAACCTCTAGGGACAAAGAACTTCGATGCAAGGCAAGGCAGGAGCTCTGGAGAAGCCCTTTTATAGGGCTAGCAGGAAGACGCCCAGTATGACGTCATCAGATAGAGCCTGGGCATATCCGGCCGTGGGCCCTTTAAATGTGGTGAAGAGGTGCACGCCGCGCCTAGGAGCAGGCAGAATTAGCAGAATGGAAGCAGGCACTGGCAGGGACGGCCTGCCTGCCGTGCGAAGACCCCAGCTAACTCGCAGCTCCCTGCCGGTGACACAGCTGACTCATGGCTCCTTGCCGCAAGGGATAACAGGGATGGGAGCGGCCTCCTGGCCATGTAGGAGGTCGGAAACGCAGTTGCGGCAGGTTGGCGGCAGGTCATGACTGTCGCGAAATGGCTCCAGCGTTGGCAGCATACAGGCTGCGTCGGAAAGGCAGTGAGCAGGAAGAGAGGTAAGAAGCTGCTTGCGGCTCAGCCCACAAGTAGTTTCACAACAAATCCATGAGAGAGAAGCAATCAGAAATACTTGCTGTTACAAAAGAGTCTATTGCAGAGCTTCCCAAACATTTCCTGGGGACCCCATAGCCAGTTGGATTTTCAGTAAACCCACAATGAATGTGCATGAGATAAATTTTCATATCATGGACTAAGTATATCCAGATTTATCTCATGAATATTCATTGTTTATATCCTGAAAAGTCAACTGGCTGTGGGGTCCCCAGGACAGGTATGAGAAGCCCTGGTCTAATATGTCTAATCTCTTTTCTTTTTCTGTATAGATCCTTCCTTCTTTCTTGATTCTGCTTCCTTGCAATGGGGCAAAGAAGCCCTTACTTATATGCAAGATGAAACAATGCATGTGACTTTTTTTGAGAGGTCAGATAGGTTATGATTTGATTTCCTCTTTCAGAAAGGTCATTAAGAGGCTGCTCTTGATATCTTCAAAGGTGTTCAAACATTCAAGGAGAACTGATAATTAAAAGTTCTGAGATTGCTCACAGAACAACATGCTAATTCGTCTGTTGTGTTTGATGGCTTGCAGTGACAGCCTGCAAGCTGGTGCCCTCACCTTTGTGGCTGGCATGCTCTGGCTGGCTGCCGCTGTCATCAACGCAGCTGGACACCGCCAAGCCCTCTTGTGGCAGGAGGCCACCAAACGCCGCCAGCTCCTGCCTCTTCTGCACCCCATAGTGTGCTCAACAATGGGCTTCTTAAAGGGACCACAGCGGGAAAGTCCCCATGGCCCCTACTGATGACATCATCCTCTTCAAAGGCAGCTCCCCTGGCGCACTCTGCCTCAGCAACAGGACATTCTATGTTCTGTAGTTTGTGTTGCTTCCAGCCTGTTCCAGTCTTCATCTGCCCAGTGTGTTCCAGTCTTCATCCACCCAGCCTGCTCCTGCCTGTGTCTTCCCAGCCTACTCTAGCCCTATCTGTTCCTTTTCATCTCCCTCAGCTGGATATATGGTTCTGATCCTTGCCTGGCCTCTCAATATGCCTGATCACTGTTTGCCTCTGACCCTTGCCTAGACACTTGATCCTTCTGACCGCCACCCGCCTTTGACCTTAGCCTGGCCTTGGACCACATCTCTTGTCATCAGCAGAGACCCTTGCCTAAGTCCTGTTGGCTCCAGCACCCAAAGACTCAACCTGAGGGGAACGTGGGCTGGTAAAGGTGAAGCTCCAGCCTAGTCTCTGCTTCACCTGTGTCTGCCTGCTGGTGATAAGAACCTGCAGGGATCCTCCTTGCAGGTAGAACCAATATAACCCCAGTCCAAGATTCCACACATACAACAGCATCTCTCAAACCAGAAGCAAACGTTTGATTAGAATACTGAATGTTATGCACTTTAAGCTCTTATAGGAAAGCCATTTAGGTAAGGATACAGCTGGACTCCTTGCAGTGGTTCATTTGCCAGTTTTTAAATGCAGAGGCCAAACTACTTGTAGTAATTAAATGAGACTTGGTGATATTATGTACTGGGAAGTCATTGACAAATATATTAAAGTTTAAAATTTTAGAAACCAAACCAAACAATTTATTGAAATTTAGGCATCCGTGGAGGTCCAAATGCCCCCCATAATCTGTGGGTAGAGTTAAAATGATAAGTACATTTGTATGCTCGTGAGTTGGCCTCAGCCTGACCCTGCACTGTGTAGAGGCCATCTTCAAACAATGAGCAGACCAAAAGAGGTTGCACGGTCTGATTCTCACCAGAAATGCAGGTCCCAAGTCTGGTAGAGTATCCCCATTTTACCATGTCAGTTCTTGATCTGTAGACTTGGATATGGAGGCAATATAGGATCTTCCAGGTAATTTTTCAGACATTGTTTTGCTCCTGTGTGATTAGGGAAGCTAATACATTTGACAGCACAGTAATATTAGGAGATTTCAATTACCCCAACATTCACTGGGTAAATTTAGCATAAGGACATGCTAGGGAAGATAATATTCTAGATGAAATAAATGACTACTACATGAAGAGGTTGATCCAGGAACTGACAAGAGGGGGATCCATTTTAGATTTGGTGCTGAGGTAATGGTGGTGGGGCCACTTGGCAACAGCAATCATAGTGCATTCAAATTTGACTTAAAGAGTAGGAGGACATTAAATAAATCTACAATTCTAGCATTAAACTTTCAAAAGGGAGACTTCGATAAAATGAGGAAAATAGAAAAAAATGAAAGGTGCAATTGCAAAGGTTGAGTTTACATCAGGCATGGTCATTGCTTAAAAATACCATCTTAGAAGCCCAATCCAGATGTATCCCACACATTAAAAAAAACTGAAAAGAAGACCAAATGACTGCTGGCATGGTTAAAAGATGAGGTGAAAAAGGCTTTTAGCCAGAAAAACTTCTTTCAAAAATTAGAAAAAGGATCCATTTGAGGAAAACAGGAAAAAGCATAAGCATTGGCAAGTTAAATGTAAAACATTGAAAAGGTGGGCTGAAAAAGAATTTGAAAAAATGCTGGCCTTAAAGGCAAAAATTCATAATAAAAACTTTAAAAAATATGTTCTTAAACAGAGAGCATGTGTGGGAGTCGGTTGGACCTTTAGATGATCAAGGGGTTAAAGAGGCACTTAAGGAAAGTAAGGTCATCATGGAAACCCTGAATGAATTCTTCGGTGTTTATTGAAGGAGATGGAAAGATAGCTGTGCTGGAAACTATTTTCAATAGTGATAATTCAGAAGAACTGATATAAATTACTGTGAAGCTGGAAGTATAATAAGGCAGATTGACAAATGAAAGAGTATCAAATAACCCAGACCAAATGGTAAACACCCCAGAGTTCTGAACGAACTCAAAAATGAAATTGCAGATCTGTTACTGGTAATTTGTTACCTATCGTTGGAATCATCCAACGTGCCTGAAGGCTAGAAGGTGGCCAATGTAACCCCAATCTTTAAAAAGGGCTCAGTGGTGATTCAGGAAACTATAGACTGGTGGGTCTGTCTTCAATGCTGGGAAAAATCATGGAAACTATTCTAAGGAACAAAATCACAGAACATATAGAAAGACATGATTTAATGGGACAAAGCCACATAGATTTTCACAGGGGAAATCTTGCCTTACCTATCTGCTACATTTTTTTGAAGAGGTTAATAAACATGTGGACAATGATGAGCCGGTGGATGTAGTATATTTGGATTTTCAGAAGCTGTTTGACAAAAAACCCCAGCCAGTTACCCCCTCCCTGCAAATCAGTCTCTCTCTTGCTCTCACTAGTCACCCCTCGCCCATACCAGTCTCTCTCTCACTCTCACCAGCCAGTAACCCCTCCCCCCAAGATCAGTCTCTTTCTGTCTCACTCTCACCAGCCACTGTCACCCCTCCCCAGATCAGTTCTCTCTCTCTCTCATCAGTCACTGTCACCCCTCCCCAGATCAGTTCTCTCTCTCTCTCATCAGTCACTGTCACCCTTCCCCCATATCAGTCTGTCTCTCTCACTCTTACCAGTCCCTGTTAGTCCTGCCCCAGATCAGTCGCTCTCACCAATCACTGTCACCTTCTCCGACGACCAGTCTCTCTTTCTTCAGTCACTGTGTCACCCCCTACCCCCATACCAATCTCTCTCTCCTCTGACTTCAGTCATTGTCACTCCAATTCCCTCCCCAGTCTCCTTCTCTCGCTACTCTCCAGGAGCAGGGAGGAGCCGAAGTGCCACTTTGCCAAATTCAGAGGTTGCAGGCTCCTGTAAGAATGTATCACCAGCTCACCCCAGTGCTGCTAGCCTGCTACTGAAGAGCGGCCTATAGTGCAGACCAGACCAATGCCACCAGATTTTTACTCCACTTCCCTCTGGCTGCTGCCTTACCCTGCCCTAATCTGGGGTCCCTGTGTGCTTCCTCAGCTCCAGTTGTATGGCTGTGGCCCCATCTCACTCCCTGTGCTCTTCCTTCTCCTCAAACCCCCACCGAGCCATGCGCTGAGCTGAACAACAGAGGGACCTTGAACAGGGGAAGCGCAGTTGACCAATGGATTGCCTATGCTGCTTACCAACTTTTTAAGAATAATAATGCAGCTGTAGCCTTAACCAGAGCATGCGCACAGCACAGGCAACAAATGGCACCAGTGCAATTTCAGCAGGGTGAAACCACAAGGCATGGGAGCCAGTGGCACCTTCGGTTCAGCCCTGCTGCTTGCTCAGTGAAGTGGTGTGGCATGAGGCAGAATTAAGTGGTGAGCCTGTGCACTGCAGTGACCTGGGACAGCATTGCTGCACCTCTCTGTTTGTGTTGCTGCGGCTCTGGTAGCATGAGGTACTGAGGCAGATGCTGTAGGGGTGTTTTACAGGAGGCCATGTTTTGCCACCTCAAAATTCTGCTGCCTGAAATGGCAGCCTCACCCTGCCTCATTATAGAACTGTCCCGACCAGGAGAATGAGAGTTCCATCTCCTTACCTATGGAAGGTAATTCCATTGTAGGCGCCAATAGTCGTGTTTTCCTCCAAGTTTGATACAGAAGTGGTAGTCTTTGATAACTGTTTTGGTCATAGGGACTAGCCTTCAGTCATTTGGAATGTCATAAATCTTCCAAAGCAGTTGTCAGTGCTACTGAGAGGTTGCAATGCCTGTGATTTCACATTTCTCAGAGCCATACTTGATGTACAGGTGCGATTCTGCAATCATTTCTAGGAAGGATATCATATTGTGATCAATACCTACCTAATGCTGCCATGAAGGTAATATAGGTATGAGGTAGAATTTATATGACTTGTGTAAATTATAGTATCGCCAGGCTTTGGAGATATATCTCTTCATTAACATAAAGGGGGCAATTTTCTAGGCAAGCCACAGAGCTGCAAGTAGTGCCCATGGACCTTGCACCTGCTTTTGCAGCAAGTAAGAATTTGCTGGAAAACAATGCATGTAGGTTGGCCATCTCACCACCCACCCAGGAATGCCCTCCCCTCAATATGACTAAAATGTATGCTGTGGAAGCCCATGAGTGCTTCTAGCTGGGCAGAGGGGGGCAGTTTTCAGACAGGTAAGTGGCTTTGAAAATTGCTTTCAAAAGGAATTTATCCCAAAGTCCCCTATTTTCTACTTAACTGCACAACAAATAGCAACATTTTTAGTGTACCATGCAACTAATTACATAGTGAATACAGATAGTTCTGAAACACGCAGGAACATCATTCTCAAAATAATACTTCACCATTTCAGGAGCTAGTGCTACATGACAGGGCACATTGCAGTTGACATACATCATTTTGTTCCGAGTTTAGGGTGAATGTGCGGGACTAATGTGACAGATCCCTGGAAATCTATAGATATAGAGAGATGGATATATATTGTGGGTCACTATCATTGGAGCTTCTTCCACAATCCACCCTAATCTAGATTTGCATTACCTACGTATTGCTAAGAAACATTAGCTAATGAAATTACACATCCAGCCCTGTGCCAATTAGGTGGTAAACTTAAATTTGGACAAATGCCTGACAGGTATTGGGTTAAAACGGTATGTCAATATAGTTAATTCTGAAGTTGGCAGTGTTAAAATGCTGAAGTATTATATTTTTCAGAAGGAATAATAATCTCATCAAAGGTAAAACATTAGTACTTGCCTATTGTATCATCTTGGTCCCCCATCCTTATTTTCTGCTGCTATTTTATGGTCTTCATTAATCAAGCTACAGTATATCACTCTCTCTCTCTCTCCTCTCAGCTCTTGCTGATTTTTGGATTTTCATGTGGATAGAGAGTTCTGTTAGTTATATAAAAATGGCTAGACAGGTGGAAGTGCCCTATCCAAAATGATGGGAAAAAAAATGAAAACACCCCCACAAAAAGCAGATGCAAATGACTGCCGCTACGTTTTCATGGGAAATGAATTGCCACAAAACTTGACCAGCAAAGTCCACTAGGTAGACCCAGACTTGCAAAGTCCACAGAAGTACCCACAGACATAGCATATGCTATTTGTAAAAGGACACGCTGAGATTTCAAAATCACACCTGCGTACATTCACTCCATAGGCAGATAGTATTGTCAAGTTGGAAAGATGGGGGGTGGTGTTCGTTAAAGATTTAATTTACAGATTTCCCCATTGTTACCGTTTGAAGGCAGAGTAATTCTTCAGGGTCTACTGCATTAAAATACTAGAATGCTACATCATTTCAATCAATAAAATGATCTTTTTCAGAGAATTATAAGCTGAAAAGTTCTTGTCTTCATGCACTTGTTTAATATGAAAGAAATTATGATGGGTAAAATTGAATATTTTTTGTGTAGGGTTTGGCACTGCTTTATACAGAAAGACCGGCTGTCAGGTTAGATTCCTGTAGGATATGTCATTTTTGTTTTTATTTTTTAATATGAACAATTTTCATTTAAATCTATGGGAAGTATGAGCTGAAGTAAAGTTACTCGGGCTAATATTAGTCTATGGGTCTGTACCTGAGGTTTATAGTGCAGGGGTCCTGTCCTTGCGCATAAAACACAATCGCACAGATTTGAAAAGGCCTGCGCGCGCAAATCCCGGGCCTTGCATGCGCCGGGTGAATTTTCAAAGGGGCTCGGCCACGCATGTAAACCCTGGTACGCGCACAAGTGCCAGGCCTCTTCAAAGGGGAGGGCCAGGGGGCATTTTCTGGGTGTGGAGGGACAGGGCAGGGCGGGATGGGAGGCTACCGTCCCAGGGAAGTGTACGCTGGCAGCTGGCCGGCACGCATAAATTACTTCTGCTTCTGAGGAGCAGTAAGTAATAAAATGAAAAAAAAAAACCAGGCAAGGTAGGTTAGTTTTAGGGGGTGGAGAGGATAGGGGGAGGGGAAGGAAGGTTAGGTAGGGGTTAGGGGTATTTCCTCCCAGTCCGCTCCTTAATTGGAGTGGACTGGGAGGGAACTGAGGAAGGCCCTGATTGCATTGCCGCATGGAATTCACCCCCCTTGCGTGCGCCACCCGCACATTCACGATTTTAACATATGCACACCAGTATTCGCATGTTATAAAATCGGCACGTCCATGTTATAAAATCTACCCCAGTTTGTGCACAAATCAAGTTTTCTGTGCATAAAGAATATTCACAGAGAATATGCTTTGTGCATATTTTTTTTTAATGTGCACGATTTATGTTTTGTGTGCAAAACTCTTGAGGTCCATATTCAAAAGAAATCTTGGTCCTTGCATTTAAGATCCTTCGAGGACAAGGTCCTTCTCATTTGCGGAATAGGATTTCCTGGACATGTTCACTGAGAGTTACCCGCTCCCAGTATGGTTCACAGTTGCAATTTCCCTCGGCTAAAAGCTTTCATCATGTAAGACTTCAAACCCGGTCCTTTTCCATGTCTATCCCCAAATTATGGAATAGTCTCCCACTGGAGGCTAGGGAAAAAAATTGACCTCATGAGATTTTGGCACAAAATAAAAACTTGGCTGATGAAGACAGAGCTTCCAAATTAAATTCTGGGAAAGCTATTCAAGCTTAAGGGGTTGGAGATGTCGGCGTATAATAATAAAACCAGATAGATGTGTATAAGGCAGGGGTGGGCAATTCCGGTCCTTGAGGGCTGCAAACCAGTCGGGTTTTCAGGATATCCTTAATGAATATGCATGAGAGAGACCTGCATACACACTGCCTCAGTTGTATGCAAATCTATTTCATGCATATTCATTAGGGGTATCCTGAAAACCCGACTGGTTTGCAGCCCTCGAGGACCGGACTTGCCCACCCCTGGTATAAGGCATCCAAATTACATCTTGGAATTGCTCTAAGGGTCTGGAGGTGGGGTATCCTCCAGGATTGCTATAGTGGGATGGTAATTTGAAATGCTATTTTATTTGTTTTAATATTTGTACACTGGGAGGCAGATTTTATAAATCTGCGCACACGCGTACTTTTGTTCGCGCACCAGGCGCGAACAAGAGTACGTGGGATTTCAATAGATACGCGCGTAGCCGCGCGTATCCATTAAAATCCGGGGTCGGCGCGCGCAAGGCTGCCCAAAATCGGCAGCCTGCGCGTGCCAAGCTGCACAGCCTGCCTCCGTTCCCTCCGAGGCCGCTCCGAAATCGGAGCGGCCTCGGAGGGAACTTTCCTTCGCCCTCCCCCCACCTTCCCCTCCCTTCCCCTAACTAACCCCCCCCCCCCCCCCCCCCCGGCCCTATCTAAACCTCTCCCCTACCTTTGTCAGCAAAGTTACGCCTGGTGGAAGCAGGCGTAACTTTGCGAGCGCCGGGCCGGCTGCCGTGCTCCATGTTCCGGTCCGGGGGCTGGTCTGGAGGCTGCGGCCACACCCCCGGAACGCCCCTGGGCCGAAACCACGCCCATGGCGCCACCCCCAAATGCCGCGTCACTCGCGACACGCCCCCGACATGCCCCTCCATGCAAGCCCCGGGACTTACGTGCGTCCTGTGGCTTGTGCGCGCCGCCGAGCCTATGCAAAATAGGCTCGGCACGCGCAGGGGGGGTTTGGGGTAGGTTTTCGGGGGGTACGCGCGTATCTTACGTGCGTACCCCTTTGAAAATCTACCCCTCTATTGTTTATATAACTCTTTCTGCTGTTAAACATGTACATCGCTTTGGAAATTTTTTTATTACAAAAATTAGAAAGTGATCAATAAATTCTATAAATAAATAAATATCTGACTAGGGAATTGAGCCAGATATACATATCTGGCTAACTTACAGGGTCATTTATCATTTTGCGTTAGGGCGTTAAGGCCCTAACACATGTGATAAAATGTGACATTTGCTATGCAAGTGGGAGGAGTTTGGGCAGAGTTAACAGTAATGAGGAGAGAGAGAGAGCAATATGTCACTCAACTATTTATACCAGTGTAAGAGGAACCTTTCACCAATTGAAATGACAGAAAATCTTCAGTGATGTGTACTTTGCTGTTCCTACCTCCTACTGTGTGTAAAACCACGTCCCCAAACCTAATCACACTAAAGCCTACTCCGAAAGTGCCTCCTCTTACACTGGTAAGAGTAACATATTGCTCTCTCGCTCTCTCTCCTGCCCAAACGACATGTGCGATAATGTTCTTTTCCTGTAATGCACTTGTGGTGTATTAATCAGTGCGTGAAGTGAAAAATAGTGCAGGTGCGATAAATGTATCACGCCTTGCAGAAATTACCTGTGTGATGCAGGAGCAGAGAAATTAGCGTAACTGTGCCCCCCCCCTTTTATAGTGGGGTTAGCCAGGCTATTCAGTCTGTGGAATTGGGGTCTAATGAGGAATTGGGGTCTAACTAAGCTTATCTGACTAACTTAGGGCCTGATTCATCAAGGCATTTTCTCATAGACATAGAATGGAAGAAATGCCTTAATGAATCAGGCCTTAAGTTAGCTAGATCAGTGGTCCCCAACCCTGTCCTGGGAGCCCACCAGCCAGTCAGATTTTCAGGATATCCACAATGAATATGCATGACAGAAAATTTGCATGTTGTGGAGGCAGTGCATGCAAATTTTCTCTCATGCACTGTCTCTCAGACCCAATATGAATCCATGACAACTTATGGTGAGCTATGTGTGGCCCTATGATAACCCACTTGTAGACTATGCCAGTCCTCTTCAACTCTAATTTACAGTTCTAATACATTGATCCTGAGACTCTCTTCCAAATTTTCTCTCATGCATATTCATTGTGGATATCCTGAAAACCCGACTGGCTGGTGGGCCCCCAGGACAGGGTTGGGGACCACAGAGCTAGATAAGTAGCTCCTCCCAATTATGCCCCCATCTATCCCACCACTTAGCCAGCTTGGATAAGTAATTATCCGGTTAAGTGGCAGCCGCTGAGCATACACAGATATTCAGATTTTGCCACTTAGCCAGATAAGTTGGAAGTTATATGATTAAGTGGCGCTGAATATTGGACCCGAAGAGAGGTGGAATCTCCAGTCTTAAGTTAAGATTCACGATTTGTTTTATCCTTTTGCTTTTTGGATGCTTTTTACAAAGGAAATAGACATCTGTATATGAAGTCTTGAAAGAGAGTCTCAAGAGAGTTGAAAAAGACTAGCATAGTCTATACGTGGGTTATCTTATGGCCACACATAGCTCACCATGAGTTGTCATGGATTCATATTGGGTCTGAGAAGTTTGTTTTGGTTCCCATAGATTTGTATTGAATCCCATACAGCAGCAAGTAGAGAGAATAAAATGGAGAAGTGCAGAGTCAAACAGAGGGTGAGTATATTCATGGGAAGTTATGGCATATTGTTTAGTAAGAATGGGAATAGTAAACACCATGTAGGAGTATAGTTACCCCAGTATTTTGGATTCGAGGGGGTGAATATTTCCAGATATAGTCAGGTGTTTTCAAATAATGATATATAAAAAATGGGTCTTTTTGGGAAAATGTAGGGCATTCAAAAAAGTCTTTGGCTCAAAGAAATGCATATTTATGGCATACAAGAGGTAGAAACAGTGTAGATGCTCCATTCACATCTTCTGTTCTATCTGCAGACTGGACTATATAAGGTTATTTACCCATGCACAACACTACTTTTAGTCTCCTACCAGAGCCCTCGGTCTCTGATAGATTTACAGTTACTTGGGAATGGAATATCTCTGGAGATACCATCTAGTTAGTGGGAACAATTTTGTCACTTTTCTTTTTCATTGAAACATAGAAACATGATGGTAGAAAAAGATCATATGGCCTATCTAGGCTGACAACTACTCAGCTCTACAGTCCCTACCACCCCCTCAGAGATACCCTGTGTTTATCCCATGCGTTCTTGAATTCAGATACTATTTTTTGCTTCCAGAACCTCCACTGGAAAGTTTTTTCATTCTTCTACCTCCCTCTCTGTAAAGAAATATGTCCTTAGCTTACTCCTGAATCTACCCACTTCCACCCTCATCCCATGACCAAACCTGGATTTGCCAATAGACACATTAGGGCCTGTGCCTAGGGTGGCAAAGTTCTTAGGGGGGCAGCAGGCCAGCTGAAGATTTGCTACTTCCCGGCTGTGCTGAATCTCACTCAGCAGTGAACAGGAAGGGAGGAGGGAAAGGGTGAGGCTGGGACAGAGCAAAGAAAAACTGCTTTACTGTTAATTGCAGGCTCTCTTAACATGTCTCCCACCCCTCCAGTGCAGGGAACAGGAGGAGAAGGGTGAAGCCAGAGCATACAGCAGGGAGGAAAGTAAAGGCCTCCTTTCCCCCTGTCATTCAGAGACGTGAAGGGAGGAGGTGAGCACAGAGCAGATAGAGCAGAGCAAAGAAGGCTGTGCCTTAGACCAGTGGTCCCCAACCCTATCCTGGGGGCCCACCAGCCAGTCAGGTTTTCAGGATATCCACAATGAATATTCATGAGAGAAAATTTGCATGTTATGGAGGCAGTACATGCAAATTTTCTCTCATGCATATTCATTGTGGATATCTTGAAAATCCGACTGGCTGGTGGGCCTCCAGGACAGGGTTGGGGACCACTGCCTTAGACCTTTCATTCTGTTGTCCTCCTAGGGGTGGCAAAATCCTAAATCCATCACTGCCCATGACCCCTGATTCCAAAGCCTCCTTTCTGTTGAAAAAGGTCCACCTCCTGTGCATTTATTCCTTGGAGGTATTTAAAAATCTCTATTATATCTCTCCTATCCCACTTTTCCTGTAGGGCAATGGTTCTCAGCCTGGTCCTCAGGGACTGCCTGTAGCTGTACAAAAATCAGGAAAAAATGTAACTTTGAAGCCCGTAAAGGAAATATGTGCGCATCAAAAAAACATTCAGAGCACTAATTCTTGGGCTTGCTGATAAAGAAAAAAATCTCCAAAAATGTGGCACGATGAGACTCATCCACCACAATGGATTCCAAAATCATAGAAATAGACTCCTGGCTGCTGTTTCAACTCTTGACCAAACTGTCCAACATCCCTTCTTCCTCCTCCAGGAACATAAAAATCCTTCCTGATGAGGGGCGCAGCCCATTGTGCTATACCTAGAATATCTCTCGTACATGATTTAAAGAGTTCTTCAGGAGATATCATGGAAATAATTGAAAAATTTAGAACTCAAAAATTTAAAGTCCTCAAAATATTTTCCAGTTTCACTAGCCTTGGACAAGAGTCATCTGGACAGCAGGATACTTGTGTGAGAATAACGATCCGCTATAAGTGAGCCTCCAACAATATATCAGGAGATCGTATCCCATTGTTAAAATTATTAACAGATGCAGTTAATGAGGCCAAAGAAGACGCCACAGAGGACAGAGCAGTTCAGATACTGCCCAGTGTAATTTAACAGGGATTGGGTGTGTAGGACCTCACTACCAGAGCCTCCACAAACATGCTAAGATCAACGACTGAAGCTGGTGTTTGGAGAATGGAAGCTGGACAATCTACACCACTAACATCTGAGCCAGTGCCCTCTCCTGCACATTGGCTCCACTCTAGATGGCGTCTGGTGTGGAGAATGTTCCCGCCATCATTTTTGCACCCCCTATGCTCCCGTTTAGGCTGATCGAAGCAGATTCTGGGATGCATGCTGATGACACCATCACCAGTACCACCAGGGAGGGAGGAGTTCTAGCATCAGGGCTCAGGGACACTTTGCTGTCTGCTTCTAGCCACTGATCTGCTCCTTCAGATTCAGCGGCAGCAAAGCTCACGCTCGACTTCACCAGGGACAAGGAAAGAGCTCAAGGATCACTGCCTGTTGCATCAGGGATCAGCTTGGAGCAGGTAGTAGGGTGCCCCTCGAAGCTATCCCTTATGCATAACCTTAGGGAAACAGAGCAAGAGAAAAAACAACCTTGGCAAGATCAGAGCTCCTCTCTAAGCACCTTCTCATGCCGCCATCTTGGGGTCTTCTCAGTTCTACACCTCGTTCTTGCTAATAAAAATTAGCTTTACTCTGCTCTGAGAAGACTTTTCGCCGTTTGCATTCAGCTTGGCACAACTCACTTTTTTCATTAACCAGGCTCTGGTTTTGAGAAGTGCCTAAGTGCAAGAGTCACACATAAAAGAATTGGTACACTGCCACACTGATTTTATTTATATAGAGAAAGTAGGAGGCTTCCTTTAAGTCACTTCAGTGCACAAATAATCCACATGCTGGAAGAAACAATCTCTTTCTGTGTCTTTCCTACAGCCATTGGCACAGTGTCCCCTGAATTGGTAGTCTCAACCTGATGATGCACACTCTAACCTTCTCACAGACTTTCTCCAACTACTAGGTAGCACCTCAAACCACAGCTAGTAACAGTGTCAGTGAATATAATAACTCTTAACAGCACACTTTGCTGGACAGCCTATGGCCTTATAAGACTGGAAGATTGGGCTTCCAAATGGCAGATGAAAATTAATGTGGAACAAATATAATAAGGTAATGCATATAGGGAAAAATAACCCTTGCTGTAGTTACACAATGTCAGCTTCTTTCCTAGGAGTTACCTTCCAGGAAAGAGATCTAGGAGTCATAGAGGATAATATGTTTAAATCATCAGCTCAGCGTGCTACAGCAGTCAAAAAAGCAAACAGAATTTTAGGGATTATTAGGAAGGGAATGGTGAATAAAACAGTGATGGTCATAATGCCTCTGTATCGCTCCATGGTGAGACTGCACCTTGAATACTGTGTGCAATTCTGGTGGCCAATTCTCAAACAAGATATAGTTGCACTGGTGAAAGTGCAGAGAAAGGCAACCAAAATGATTAAGGGGATGGAATAGCTCCCCTATGAGGAAAGGCTAAAGAGGTTATGGCTGTTCAGCTTAGAGAAGAGACTTCTGAGGTCTATACAATCATGAAAGGACTTGAATGGGTAAATGCGAATTGCTTATTTACTCTTTTGTATAATACAAGGACTGGGGGGCACTCCATGAAGTTAGCAAGTAGCACATTTAAAACAAATCAGAGAAAATTCTTTTTCACTCAATGAATAATTAAGCTCTGGAATTCATTGCCAGAAGATGTGGTTATGGCAGTTAGTGTAGATGGTTTTAAAAAGGTTTGGATAAGCTCCTAGAGCATAAGTCCATAAACTGCTATTAATCAGTAAGGATTAGTAGCTTGGGATCTATTCATTTAGGGGCAGATTTTCAAAGCCTACACGTGTAAATCCAGGTGGATTTACGCGTGTAGGGGGGTTACGCGCGCCGGGCCTATTTTCAAAAGGCCCGGCGGCGCACGTAAAGCCCCAGGACGCGCGTATGTGCCGGGTATTGAAAAAAGGGGCAGGGTGTGGGCGGGGGCATGGCCGGAGCCTCCAGGCACAGTGGCCATTTGCCGCTGTGCCCGGGATCGCGGGCCGGCAGTTGGCCGGCACGCACAACCTACACCTGCCCAGAGGCAGGCGCAACTTCTAAAATAAAGATAGGGGGGATTCAGGTAGGGCTGGGGGGTGGGTTAGACAGGGGAAGGGAGGGGAAGGTGGGGGGGGGCCAAAGGAAAGTTCCCTCCGAGGCCAAACCTCTTTCCACTGGCCTTCATGAACCCCACTACTCTGGTTATGCCTCACTCCCTCAGTTCCCCACCACTACCACCCTAGCCCTAGTTCTCTATCACCTGTTGCCAAACACATGGCACGGTGGACCTGGGGGAGAAAAAAGTGCCAGATTGCCCATTTACCTTGGTGACTTCAAGGAGATGGGAAAGGGGAAGACATTCACTCTTTCTTTACTTTTCCCTTGCTTTCAGCCCTCCCCTCAGCTCCTTTGAGCTTTCAACCCCCTCTTCACCTCCTTCAACATTCACCCCCTCACATCGCCCAGAAATTTACTCCTTCTCACTCCATCCTCTTTCAGCTTTCACTTCTTTCTTCCCCCTCTGTCAACAGACGAATACTGAGTTCCAGGGGCACAGAAAGCTACAGACATGCTTTTTGTTCCAGCCCAGCCCTTCCTGTCTCCAGACAAAAGGTAAGACCCCCATGTTGGGAGAAAATGGCAGAGGAGGAGGGGTTAGAATTCAAATCAAAATAGATCTTTTGGGCTGTACTGACTTCTTCCCAGCCACCTCCCCCCCCCTCTCCTCCAAATTCTCTGCAGGACAGGGGAAGAGGTGCCGGATTAGGAAGCAGAGTCGCTCTTCTCTGCACTGCCTATCCCAGCCACATTCCCTCCTCTCCTGTTCCATGCACCATAGGCTAAACCCAGGGAACCAAGCTGAGAACCAGAAACTAAGGTCCTGTCAGAAGTGAAGACACAACGTGAGTAAAACCACTTACAAACATACACCCAAAACACAAAATTTAACAAAGCCAAGTTAAAAAGAGTACTTGATGTTGCTCTTTATGTGTGAACATGAAAGATGTGAAGACAAAGTCATTAAAAGCACTGATGAGTCTTTGAGATTCTATGGCTGTCAGGAGCTATTGTTTTGCTGTCACTGCTGTTAACCTCCAGAAACTGATGCCCTAGGTCAGCGATGGCGAACTCCAGTCCTTGGGTGCCACAATCAGGTCAGGTTTTCAGGATACCTACAAAGAATATGAATGAGAAAGATCTGCATGCACCGCCTCCATTGTATGCAAATCTATCTCATGTATATGCATTGTGGAGATCCTGAAAACCTGGCCTGTTTGTGGCCCTTGAGGGCAGGAGTTCGCCATGGCTGCCCTAGGTGATCGCCTAGTCTGCCTAATGTTTAAGCCCTTGGACTTTCTTTCTTCCTTAATCCTGTTTCTCAGAGGAGGCCCCTCCTCCATCTAAAAACTCCCTGCAGTACCTTCCTCTGTCTCTCACCTCCTCAAGATTTACTTCTCTTTACCCTCTCTCGACCCCTTCCTTAACGCAGTAAGATTACAATTGCAGCAGCAGCAGCCGCACGTACCTATCCCACAGGGACAGGGACGGAATATGTCTTAACTCTCTGACCCTGAGGCAGCCCCCTTTCGGCATGCTTCCTTAAGACCCAAAGGCCTTCAAGCTGAGAGAGAAGGAGGTGAAGCAGGGAGGATGTGGGATATGTGGGTCACGGGGGCAGAGAAGTCAGGTGACTCCAGGAAGACGTCTGTAGATGGCCCCAGTATCTTAAGCGAGAGGCCTTGCAGGGGCTTCCAGAAAGCAAGAGGGGGAAAAGAGGCAGGCTGGGAGTCTTCTGGAAGATTCGGGAGACTTATGTCGAAAATATTTAAACACTGAAATACAGATGTTAATAACAGGAATTTAGGGAAAAATGCAGTAAGACTGGCGGCCTTCACATGGCAGGAGGTTCCTCTGCTTCATTTTAATGAGAAACATTTCTCCTTCAGAAAGCTATATTTATAAACTGTGCTCTTTCATGAAATCTTTGAGGTTTTTCTATTTTTATTGTAATTTGGTGAGGAATGTAGGAAGAATCATGGACAACAAATATTCACATTGATTTCAGTGCTGGTCAGAAGATTTTGTTTTATAGTAACCAGGAGATATAACATCTTGGAATAGGATTTGCTTACATTCTTAAACCACTGTGAAGACAAATAAAAAAAGAAACAGTTATGTCTAATAATACTTACATTTATATTTATTTATATTTCATTGGGAAATCAGTTTATTTTCGCAATAGTGCTCTCAGAGGAACAGTCTCAATTATATACAAAATGAATATGTCAAAAATAGGCAAGTATGAGTTAGAACAATTTTGCTAGTGCAGTTTAGCGATTTAAAGTTGAAGGAAGATGAGTGATAAGAAATACTTTAGTTTTTTTTAAGCTATTTTACTATCTCCTATGCTCTCCAGGTTCAGGAATAGTAGTCGAAGAACTGGAACACACTCATGCTCAAGAGCATCCTGAATCCAGTTTTGATGGCATGAAAGAATCCACCATCAACGCAGCTGCTTATACTCACTTGCTGTGGAGCTCCGATGCAGCAATCCACAGACCAGTTTCTAAGGAAAGGATTCATCCGTGCAATTTTGGGCCGCCTCCTGGCGAACAGTGCCTGATGTGTGGGGTTTTCTGAATTACTTTTGTAAGAGCTGGTGCATGAGATATTCTGTGCACACAAACGCCTGTTTGGCCTGGCCGGTAAAAAGATATTTGGGGATGAACAGGAGCCATCATAGAGGCTCCATTAATTGTATTCATTTTGTTTCCATACAGCCCACATGGATTTCTTAATCCATACACCAATGTGGCATTCATTTACCTCCGTGGTATCTGCCATGAATGCCTTTATTCTTCTCAAGGGCAGGAGGAATACTGTGCTGCCTCCTTTTTTTGATCTTCCAGCTCCCATTATTTTCAATGGGAGGAAAAGCTGTCAAATTAATTTTCTTTTTCTCCCATGGAAAATCACGAGGGTCAGGCTATGGCACTTTTTCTTCTTTTGCAGGTCAAAATTGAGCAAGCCAAGTGGTGTTGCCCTGCACATGATATAAAGTACGATGTCTTCATGCACATGCGTGCCGGATTTTAACATTCCCGCACGCATGTACAGGCGGCTTGCGACTTGCACCCACAGGGGGAATTTTCAAATTGTGCGCAGCGACGCGATCGGCCTTTTTTCCAGTTCCCTCCCAGTCTGCTCCAATTAAGGAGCGGACTGGGAGGAAATTTTCCTATCCCTATCTCTATCCCTAACCCTACCCTTCTTACCTCTTCCCCTCTTCTCCTTGACCCCTAAACCTACTCTAACTAACCTTTGGTTTTTTTTTTTTAAACTCACCTGCTCATTTGAGGAGTAGTAAGTTCCACGCGCCGGCAGCCATCTGGCTCGTGCTTCCCAGGGGCAGCAGCTATTGGCTCTGTCCCAGCCCGCTCCCCGCCTTGCCCCTCCCCACCAGACCTCGCCCCCGGCCCATCCCTTTTCCCTCGGCCAGCACTTCTGCGCGTACCGGAGCTTACGCATGTGGCTGGGTCCGCTGTAAAATGCGCGCAACGCACTCAAGGCTCGGCCACGCGCAAAAACTCCGAAATTTACGTGTGTAGCCCTTTTAAAATCTGGGCCTCAATCAATAAATAATATTTTTGTTCACATGAAACATCTGAAAATAATTCATGTGCTAATTTTTTTATAATTACCAGCAGGTGTTATAAAAGGGGAGGGAAGTGCATTGTTCTTTCTTTTTCACCTATCCCAGCTAAGATGAATATGCTTTTGAACTGCACCTCAGTGGTGCTAAAATGCATCTACTGTTTTAAGTACATTGTAAGAGATAGTATGCCTCCTGCAGTTGAATCTTTTGACCCAGACCAGAGTTAGAAGTGTTGACCTAGAGGAGATGCCTGAATAGATTCTGTCCGACCAGAGTTGTCAACTCCTAGCTCTGAGAGGATTAATAGCTCTTCCCTGTTAATCAACTGACACCCATTCATCTTTAATTACTTTCCTCTCATATCACATTTTTTAGAAGGCACTATGTTTTGCATTCTTGTATCTTTGTTTGTTTATTTTATGTTTTTGAACTTTTTATATTACCGTATTTGTTTTTACTGCTAAATTTTCAAGTTTTTATCTCTAGATTATGTATGTTTTATTTTTGTTAACCGTTTTGATTAATCTCCCGATTGTAAAAGCGCTATACAAACATTTTTAAATAAATAAATAAATAAATAAAATAAATACATATACGGATGCCTGGCCTCCTGTATCCAACACCAATGGACATTGAGGTGGAAATGATGACTGCTCTGCATTATTTAGCTACCGGTTGCTTCCAGAAGGTGGCAGGAGGCACAATTGGTATGTTAGGCCTTTGTCTTTAGATGTGTTTATTCCCTTTGCACCACTCTTCTTTCCTGCTCAGGGGTAGTAATATAGTCAGGTATGTAGGAAAGAAAGTACATAAAGGACTGCCAGTATTGGCAGTCAATAAGAGCCTAGTCCAGCCTCATGTGAACAATTCTGAGCAGAGTAGTGAATGGGAAGAGTTTCCAGGTAAAGTTAGCTAGGTTACTTTAGCTGGGATATTCAGTGGACTTACCTGGGTAAGTTTGCTGCTGAATATATCTGGCTAACAATAATCCATTTGACTAGGCTTACCCAGCTATCTTTAACTGGGTATTCAGTGCTACCCAGGTAAAAGTTAAGCAAAACCCGGCATGCCCCTGAGCCCTGCCTTTTTTTTATCAGGATAAATTTTACCTGGATAATACCAAGGTAAAATTTAACTGGTCAGTGTCGTGAGAATTTCAAATCTTGAGATTTGTCTGAGTAACTTTTAGGTTTCCTGGAGAAACCCCTTTGAATATTGACCTTACACACTTTAATTTTAGGATGAAACTTTATTTTTTTAAATTTATTTTATGATTTAAATGTTTTGAATAATTTAGTGTATGCTGTATTTTCAATTATTTATGCTCATTTATGCTTATTCTATGATAATGTGTTTGCTTTTAGAATATTAAGTTAGATTATTTTATTAAGATTATATTTTTATGGGTAGTTGTTTGCTTTGAGCCAGTTAAAGAGATATAATATATCCAGGTAAATAGATAAGTAAGCAAATAAATAAATACATAATCCAAACAGAACAAAACAGCAGCAAAATACAGAAAATGTCAAGAAAAAAAAATAGATATCCATTTTAGGGCATGAGTTAACAAAGACTTTTCCAATAGATCCTTATGCCCGAATTTTCGATGGTCTGAGCGCGCAAATACTGGGGGTTATGCATGTAGCTGGGACCTATGCGTGCCGACAGCATTTTAGAAAGGGTCCAGCCACGCACCTATCACTCGGTATGTGTCGCCATGCAAATGTTTTTAAAATCCCCCCCCCCCCCGTTGCTTTTTTGTTTGGTCACATGTAACTTCTCTATGTTCACATTATCTGCTCCTCAGGCTGGTCAGTCACACTCACAATCCACTGTGTTCTGTTTTTTCTTTTTTTTGCTGGAGAGCTGTAACTTATATTCAATTCTATTTTTTTATTTTTATTTATTTATTTAAGGTCTCTTTTATACCGACATCCGTTGACACATCGCATCGGTTTACAAAAAACAAAAACATTTGGGCAGAGCCCTTACATATAACAGCGGAACAAGGTTAACTTTTGGGCGGGGCCCTTACATATAACCAATAGAGTACATTAAACAGGGGGGTGAAAACTAGCTATAAATATAACTCAATATGAGTAAACCAACTATATACACAGATAGGAGAGTTCAAAGTACAAAAAACAGCAGGCAAATTCTTAGTCTTAAATCGGAGGCATTCATAGTCATAGCTCGAAGAGTATATATTATAGAGGAATTCACTAATGGGGGAAATTCTAAGTGGTAGGGGGGGATATGGAGTAGGCTTGCTGGAAAAGCCAGGTTTTCAGTTTTTTTTTGAATTTGGGTGTATGTGTCTCTAGGCGTATATCATGGGGTAGGGAGTTCCATAAGGTGGGGCCGGCGAGGGAGAAAGCTCTGCTAATAGTAGAGGATAGTTTGAAAGTTTTGATGGGTTGGGCACGAAGGGTTCCTTGAAGGGCTGTGCGGGTGGGTCTGTTGGAGGTGCGGGGGAGGAGGGGGGGGGTTGATCCAGTTGAGGTTGGAGTTTAACAGACTTTTATGAATGATGGAGAGTGCTTTATAAAGAATTCGTGATTTTATTGGGAGCCAATGTAGTTCTATGAGTGTGGGGGCAATATGGTCTCTTTTTCTTGTGTTTGACAGAATCCTAGCGGCGGCGTTTTGCAAAAGTTGCAAAGGCTTGGTATGTATTGCAGGGATGCCAAGGAAGAGAGCGTTACAATAGTCTATTTTAGACAAAATGATAGACTGGAGAACTGTGCGGAAGTCGGAGAAATGAAGCAGGGGTCTGAGTTTTTTTATCGTTTGGAGCTTAAAGTAGCATTCCTTTAGGATGGATTTAATGAATGGTTTAAAGGTGAGATGATTGTCAATAAGGACACCTAGGTTGCGAGTGTGCGGGGGGAAAGTGGTAGATGAGTATGCAAAAGGAATGTCTGGGAGCGGATGCCTGTTAGATATGATTAATAGTTCAGTTTTGTTGGGATTTAGAGCTAGCTGCATGTCATTGAGAAGTTGGTTGATAGAGGAGAGACAGGATTCCCAGTTCTGTAGCGCAGTTTGTAGAGAGTCAGAGAATGGGAAAATGAGTTGCACATCGTCAGCATATATGAAATGCTTGATGTGAAGGTTAGTGAGAAGCGTGGTAAGGGGAAGCATGTATATATTAAAGAGGGTAGAAGAGAGAGAGGATCCTTGGGGCACACCTTGAGGGAGACTGATGGGGTCAGATTCATTGTTGTCCACTAAAACAGTAAAGAAGCGATTTTGGAGGTACGATTGAATCCAGGTGAGGGCATTGCCAGTAATCCCGATACTCTTCAAGATATTGAGGAGGACATCGTGATTGACTGTATCAAATGCAGCAGAAATGTCAAGCATTGCAATCAGGTACGAGGATCCTGAGTCGATTCCTCTGATGAGGGTATCATGTAGGGAGAGCAGTAGGGTTTCAGTACTTAAATGCTTCCTGAAACCGTGTTGGGTGGATGGGAGAATATTGTTCTGTTCTAGGTGATCAGATAGGCGTGAATTAACTAGTTTTTCCAGGACTTTAGCTAGGAGGGGTAGATTGGAGACGGGTCTGTAATTAGATAGGGTGGCAGGGTCAAGATTGGGTTTTTTGAGTAGCGGTTTCACTACTGCTTGCTTAAGAAAATTAGGGACTGTGCCATGCTCTAAGGAACAGTTAAGAATATTCGATAAAGGTTTGGCGATCACTTTGGGTATAGATAGTAAGAGTTTAGAAGGAATAGTTTCAGAGGGATGTGAAGAGGGTTTCATTTTTTTTAGGATGTTCTCAACTTCCAGGGAGGAAGAGGAATCAAAAATGGAAAGGGAGACTGGTGCGTTTATAGAGGGGAGACAGATTTTGAAGCTGTTGCGAGAGAATTGTGCTGTGATGGAGGATACCTTGTTTTTAAAAAATTGTGCAAGCTCATTGCACCGATTTTTTGAGGAAATTGCAGGTTGTTGTGTGAGGGAGGGTGAGGTTAGATTGGCAACCATGGAGAAGAGGGCCTAAAGTTCTAAATTCTAAAGTTGGTTCCATTCCAAATTCCCCCTACCCTACCAGCACTTTGCCACAGAGAAACACAGGGAGAGAGAGAAAATAACTAAAGCAACTGGCAAAGGATGGCATAAAAAAGGCACCTCAAAAGTACACAATGCAGGTTGTTGTGTGAGGGAGGGTGAGGTTAGATTGGCAACCATGGAGAAGAGGGCCTAAAGTTCTAAATTCTAAAGTTGGTTCCATTCCAAATTCCCCCTACCCTACCAGCACTTTGCCACAGAGAAACACAGGGAGAGAGAGAAAATAACTAAAGCAACTGGCAAAGGATGGCATAAAAAAGGCACCTCAAAAGTACACAATACCTCCACCCCCAAACTGCCCTCTGCCATACACATACACATATACCCATCATGAGGATCTCAGTTCTGCAAGAGCCATCATGGGTAAGGTAAATCACTAACGGCTCGATCCAGTAAGGCCGCGGTAAAAACAGTGCGGTAGTGTCAGGCGCACCCTTCCTCCCCGCACGCACAGTTCTCTTCACTAACTCCCCGATACTCTCCTCTAATCGCATGCAAATGCATGCCGCGGCTTTAAAGCGGTAGGGAAGGGTTATGGCCGCCTAACCCATTTTACTGTATAGGCGCTTAATACAGCGCCTATACAGTAACCTGGGTGCGCTGGTACCTGTCATTTCAAATGACATTTGAAATGACAGGCACCAGGAAGTGTAAAAATCAAAATTTGTAAATACCTGTCGGAGGGCCGCGTGGGTCCAGGCGGCCGGCGGGATCCGGGGGGCCGGTGGTCGCGTGTTAAATCTAGGCCGCGGGCGGGCGGGTGGGCGCAGCGACACGCGTTAGTTCGAGACGGCCGGCGAGCGGCGGGTGGTCGCGTGTTAAATCTAGGCCGGGTCCGCACAGGCGCACATTCATTCATTCACTGCCGGTGGGGGCTGCCGGAGAGGCAACCCCCACCTGCAGTGAATGAATTCATTCATCCAGGCGGAGGAGCCGGCTGCTTTCGCCACCGGCTCCTCCGCCTGGATGAATGAATGCGCGCCTGTGCGACCCCTGCGTTTCGGCGCTCAAGGCGTGACGTCACGGCATGTGACTGCCTTGAGCGCCGAAACGCAGGGGTCGCACAGGCGCGCATTCATTCATCCAGGCGGAGGAGCCGGTGGCGAAAGCAGCCGGCTCCTCCGCCTGGATGAATGCGCGTCTGTGCGACCCGGCCTAGATTTAACACGCGACCACCCGCCGCCCGCCGGCCGTCTCGAACTAACTCGTGTCCCCCCACCGCCGCTGCCGCCTGGAACAGGCGCCCACCCGCCCGCGGCCTAGATTTAACACGCGACCACCGGCCCCCCGGATCCCGCCGGCAGCCTGGACCGACGCGGCCCTCAGACAGGTATTTAAAATTTTTTTTTTCTTCTGACAGGTTTTATGTGTCCCACATCATTACATTTTCTCGATCATCTCTGTATCGCTTTTTTTTTTAATTGTGTTTTATTGTTTTTGAGTGTCTTAAGCGGTGTCGATGGATTTGTTACTAGACTCACAGTCCTAACTCCTACTAGGGGGAGGCGGTAAACTAACACGTTACGGCCGCGGCAAAACAGTGCGTTACTAATGAGATAACTTGAGCGCGCGTTACGGTATCGGAGGGGAATAGCTAATTCCTTCATTATACAGCTAATTCGTTCATTTACATGCCGGGTGCGGGAAGGGTTACGCGTCTGTTTTAAGAAGCGCTATGGTCGCGCGAAACTGGAAACTGTATCGCTGATTTGCCTTACGCGTCCGAATTGTGCGCAGGGAGCTCGTTACAGACGAGAAAACTTCAACTGAATGTTACTGTATCGAGCTGTATCTTGGAAGTGAAGTTAGAAAGTTTCTGGGAGAAACAGGGATTGTCCCCAGAAGTGTTGCTGTTCATGGACATCTTGCAGCAGCTGATGCAAGACAGGGTCAATCCTCTCATTCAAAGGGATACTTACATGCTAAACATTTTGGGGCAGATTTTCAAAGGGTTACGCGCATAACATACGTGCGTAACCCCCGAAAAGCTGCCCCTGCGCGCTCTGAACCTATCTTGCATAGGCTCGTCGGTGCGTGCAAGCCCCGGGACTCACGTATGTCCCGGGGCTTTCCAAAATGGGTGGCTCGGGGGCATGGCTGGGTGCGTGGTGGTGGTCCAGGGGCGGGTCCAGGGGCGAGGTGGTGGTCTGGGGGCAGGCCCAGGGGCATTCCAGAGTCCTCTGGCACAGTGGCTGTGATCAGAGGTTCACGTGCCAGCAGCTGGCCGGCAGGCGTAACTCGGCAAAAATAGTAGGGAGGGATTTAGGTAGGGCTGGGGGGTGGATTAGATAGGGGAAGGGAGGGAAAGGTGGGGGAAGGCGAAAAAAGTTCCCTCCGAGGCTGCTTCGATTTCGGAGCGGCCTCAGAAGGAACGGGGAAAGCCATCGGGGCTCCCCTAGGGCTCAGCACGCGCAAGGTGCACAATTGTACACCCCCTTGCACGCGCCAACCCTGGATTTTATAACATGCGTGCAGCTGCGCGCGCATGTTATAAAATCATGCGTAGATTTGTGTGCACCGGGTTGCACGCACAAATCTATGCCCGCGCATAAGTTTTAAAATCTGGCCCTTTATGTGACCCCCAAGGTGAAAACACTCCCTTTGGTCCCACAGTCTAATATACTGGAAGGAGATGCTGGTGACTAGGGTATAGGAATGGGAATGCCAGAGGGAGAAGGACAGTGGGGATGCAGAGCAGGAAAGAGCGGAAACCCCACATAATACTAACAGCATTATCACCACCTTGTCAGCTACCACTTCCTTGCGCACCTTTATTTGCCACCTCCTCTAGACACAGGCTATGGCTACAGCAGTTGACAGCAGAGTAAAGTATCCCTGCCATCAAGGAGACCCTAGCACAAATTTCAGTATACACTTTCTCACAGAGCCCATTGAGTGCATAGTCACAGATTTGATGGCATATTGGGCACATTAGGTTCTGGTCTGGCCAGACCTTGCCAATGTGGTCCAGCATTTCCTTTCCTCCCCACCAAATAATGTGCTTAGTAAACCAGTATTCTCAAAGGCAGCAGATATCATTAATGGCTAGCACCATTGCTGGTGAAAAGGTTGGTATTCATTAAAATAATATACCACAAAAGGAGTCCCAACAAGCAACAATAAAGTAAAGAATCACAAAACACACATGGAATACAATACATTTTTCAAAAACACTTAATTTGCTTCAAAACACATTCAATATGCTAAAAAATATTTGGCATCAAATGGGCAGTTAAAGCAAAGTTTTGGCCTAGTTAAACACTCTGTTTTTTTTATCATCTGACATGTTTTTGAAAAGATTTTTCAAAACTATGCATGGAATTTTTTTCTACTCAACTTTTAAATCAGTTACTCATGAACCAAAAATATTAAAAAACTTCATAGCTACTTCAAAAAGGCATGCTCCTCACAGGTGTCCTGATATCATTGCATGAGTGTGAAACATTTCAGAGCTGAAATAAGATGCATTGTTTCCCCTGTTGACTTTAATGGAAAATGAAAGACTGAATGACATGAAAAACTGAAATTTTTTTTGGCACCAAACCAAACAAATCACAGAGCCAAATAAATTGAATGAATGAACTGAACCAAAAAATGTTTCTATGTACATTCCTACTATTTAAA
This sequence comes from Rhinatrema bivittatum, assembly GCF_901001135.1. Taxonomy (NCBI): domain Eukaryota; kingdom Metazoa; phylum Chordata; class Amphibia; order Gymnophiona; family Rhinatrematidae; genus Rhinatrema; species Rhinatrema bivittatum. Next base: position 145,101,683 of record NC_042620.1, read on the forward strand.
CAATGTGGTAAGCATTAATCAAACATTTCAAATAGGTAGGCTGTGTTTTGTCACATGTAACCAGTTTTTGTAAATGTACCTAATTGTTTACACTAGAAATTATGGTAAGTAGGGATATGCATATGGCTGATCTAAATATTAAAAAAAACTCAACAAATTAATCAATTTTTGGTTCACTTTGAGTTAACCAAATTAATGAGGGCTATATCCTGAAAAATCCAAATCCTTTTCAGTTCATTCACTTCAGTCCCATTTAAGTCTATGGGAGAAGCAAAGCAATGCATTTTTTGGAGACAGAGTGGAACTAGTTGTGGATAGGAAAAGGAAGAAGCAGGACTAACAAGGCCAATCATGTTTCAGCACTTTTTCAACTAGCCTATTTCAGCTGGTAGCTGTATGAAATGACTTTTTCATCATTTTTAAAGGTGAAAGTGAAACTAAGAGCACTTTAATCAGTCATTCCTCCATTAGATCTCAAAGAGAGAAGACAGATTATGAAGCTTCTTGCTTAAAAACTTAGGGGTAGATTTTAAAAGAAGCGCGATCAGCCTACTTTTGCTTGCGCATCAGACTCAAGCAAAAGTACGCTGGATTTTAGTAGATACGCGCGGAGCCGCGCGTATCCACTAAAATCCTGGATCGGCGCGCGCAAGGCTATCGATTTTGTATAGCCTGCGCGCGCCGAGCCGCGCTGCCTCCCCCCGTTCCCTCCAAGGCCGCTCCGAAATCGGAGCGGCCTCGGAGGGAACTTTCCTTTGCCCTCCCCTCACCTTACCCTCCCCTCCCCTACCTAACCCCCCCCCCCGGCCCTGTCTACACCCCCCCCTTACCTTTGTCGGGGGATTTACGCCTCCCGGAGGGAGACGTAAATCCCCGCGCGCCAGCGGGCCTGCTGCGCGCCGGGCCGCAACCTGGGGGCGGGTACGGAGGGCGCGGCCACGCCCCCGGGCCGTAGCCATGCCCCGTACCCGCCCCCAAAACGCTGCCGACACGCCCCCGCAACGCCGCGCGCTCCGGCCCCGCCCCCCGACACGCCCCCCTCCGAGAACCCCGGGACGTACGCGAGTCCCGGGGCTCTGCGCGCGCCGGGAGGCCTATGTAAAATAGGCTTCCCGGCGCGCAGGGCCCTGCTCGCGTAAATCCGCCTGGTTTTGGGCGGATTTACGCGAGCAGGGCTCTGAAAATCCGCCCCTTAGAGTGGAAATTAAGAAATCCCTTGTGTGTTGGGGTAGAGTATAGTGATAGGTGTATACTATTATCCACCTGGCCAAGATGGTGAGATGGACAGTGAAATGCTAAGAGAAATTAGGGAAGCTAACCAAATTGGTAGTGCAGTAATAATGGGAGATTTCAATTATCCCAATATTGACTGTAAATGTAACAAAGGACATACTAGAGAGATAAAGTTCCTGGATGGAATAAATGACAGTTTTATGGAGCAATTGGTTTAGGAACTGATGAGAGAGGGAACAATTTTAGATCTAATTCTCAATGGAGCACAGGATTTGGTGAGAGGGGTAACAATGGTGGGGCTGCTTGGCAATAGTGATCAAATTTGAATTAATGACTGGAAGTGGGACAGTAAGCAAATCCACGGCTCTAGTGCTAAACTTTCAAAAGGGAAACTTTGATAAAATGAGAAAAATAGAAAAAGACTGAAAAGAGCAGCTACAAAGGTAAAAGGTGTGCAAGAGGCATGGACATTGTTCAAAAATAGTATCCTAGAAGCACAGTCCAGTTGTATTCCGCACATTAAGAAAGGTGAAAGGAAGGCAAAATGATTACCGGCATGGTTAAAAGATGAGGTGAAAAAGAGGCTATTTAACCAAAAGATCTTCACACAAAAATTGGAAAAAGAATCCAACAGAAGAAAATAGGATAAAGCATAAGTGTTGGCAAGTTAAATGGAAGACATTGATAAGACAGGCTAAGAGAGAATTTGAAAAGAAGTTGGCCATAGAGGCAAAAACTCACAGTAAAAAGTTTTTAAAATATATGCCAAGCAGAAAGCCTACAAGGGAGTCAGTTGGACTGTTTGATAATCAAGGGGTTAAAAGGACACTTAGAGAAGATAAGGCCATCATAGAAAGATTAAACGATTTCTTTGCTTCGGTGTTTACTGAAGAGGATGTTGGGGAGATACCAGTTCTGGAGAAGGTTTTCATGGGTAATGATTCAGATGGACTGAACCAAATCATGGTATACCTAGAAGATACGATAGGCCTGATTGACAAACTGAAGAGTAGTAAATCACCAGGACTGGATGGTATATACCCCAGGGTTCTGAAGGAGCTAAAACATGAAATTTCAGATCTATTAGCAAAAATTTGTAACCTATCATTAAAATCATCCATTGTACCTGAAAACTGGAGGGTGGCTAATCTACCTCCAATATTTAAAAAAGGCTCCAGGGGAGATCCGGGAAACTACAGACCAGTTAGCCTGACTTCAGTGCCAGGAAAAATAGTTTTCAGAAGGCAGTTGACAAAGTTCCTCATGAGAGGCTTCTAGGAAAAGTAAAAAGTGATGGGACAGGTGGCAATGTCCTTTAGTGGATTGCAAACTGGTTAAAAGACAGGAAACAGAGAGTAGGATTAAATGGACAATTTTCTCAGTGGAGGGGGGTAGGTAGTGGAGTACCTCAGGGATCTGTTCTGGGACCCATGCTTTTCAATATATTTATAAATGATCTGGAAAGGAATATGACAAGTGAGGTAATCAGATTTGCAGATGATACAAAATTATTCAGAGTAGTTAAATCACAAGCGGATTGTGATAAATTGCAGAAGGACCTTGTGAGACCGGAAAATTGGGCATCCAAATGGCAGATGAAATTTAATGTGGATAAGTGCAAGGTGATGCATATAGGGAAAAAATAACTCATGCTAAAGCTAAAGCTAAAAATAACTCATGCTAAAAATAACTCATGCTAAAGCTAAAGAGGTTAGGACTGTTCCGCTTGGAGAAGAGATGGCTGGGGGGGGGGTATGATAGAGGTGTTTAAAATCATGAGAGGTCTAGAACAGGTAAATGTGAATCGGTTATTTACTCTTTCGGATATTAGAAGGACTAGGGGGCACTATATGAAGTTAGCATGTGGCACATTTAAAATTAATCAGAGAAAGTTCTTTTTCAATCAATGCACAATTAAACTCTGGAATTTGTTGCCAGGGGATGTGGTTAGTGCAGTTAGTATACATGTGTTTAAAAAAGGATTGGATAAGTTCTTGGAGGAGAAGTCCATTACCTGCTATTAATCAAGCTGACATAAAATAGCCACTGCTATTGCTAGCATCAGTAGTATGGGATAGTTTTGGGGTACTTGCCAGTTACTTATAGCCTGGATTGGCCACTGTTGGAAAGAGGATGCTGGGCTTGATGGACTCTTGGTCTGATCTAGTATGGCATGTTCTTATGTTCTTAAGATTAGAAAATAGATAGTTAACAAAAGAAAGCAAAGTGTGGTATTTGAGTCTTTTACTGACACTGTGCTTAGCTGTGATTTGGTGTGCTAGTTGCAGGAGAAAGTCTGCAATCTCTGTGAGAGAGTTACAGTGTGTATCATCAGGGTAAGACTACAACTACTGCTGACATTGTGCCACTGGCTGCAGGAAAAATTACAGAGAAATTATCTGTCTGTCTGTTTCATGGAGCATGTGCAATGTAGCTTTCTGCTTTTTCACTGTAAAAGAGTAAATATGACAATGTATTCATTCTTGTGTGTGTGACCCTTGCACTAAGTTTGACTTGTCACTCAGTAAACATAATCAGTTCATTCACTGAGCTCTGTTTTGTGTCAAAAGTGACTGACTGATCTGCTATCTGTATGTGTCCACACTAGGGTGTACAACATTGCCGCACTAAAAGCCCCTACCACTAATGATCTCTTTTAATTCCATCTTGTCACTGGCATCAAGAGGTAAACATGGCAATGGAGAGAATGAGGGAAGGCTTTACCTCCAGAGAGATCTGGAGCCTACAAATAACAGTGGTGATGATGAGGGCATAGAATGAGGACCAAGAGCCCTCCTACCAACTCTTACCAAGCTCAGAAGGGATTATGTTTGAGAGAGGGAGACCAGCTAGACAGGCAAAGTTGGCTGTGTAGGTGGAACAGCAGTCACCTGCTCCTTCTCCACTTTAGTATGGTGCAGGGGTAGATAAAGGCAGACTTGGTAGAGTTACAGCAGTAGTGTGTGTGTGTGTGTGTGTGTGTGTGTGTGTGTGTGTGTGTGTGTATGTGGGAGGGGGGGGTGTTAGGTGTAGGAGAGCAACAGCCAAAAGCAGCACAACACTCCCTGTTATGTTCTGAACAGTGTCTGCAGCAGATGATTGCATAATGCATTTGAGGAAAGTCAAGTAACTGAGGAGGGCTTGAAGAACCTAATTACTAGCATGATATTTGTTGAGTATTTGTGGGCAGTAAGTGATCCTGCCAAGGGAAATATCATCCCCCAGGAACAGCAGGCAGTTTGAGAGACAACCTTGGCCATCTACCTACTGGTCTGCCTACAACCCCAATCATATCAGCACCTATGGATATATAGTGGGGATTCTGAAAGACATCAGATGAATGGAAGTACTTTACAGTTATGAAGGATAGGCATTTTGCAGAATGCAATCTCTGTCAAAAGGCTATCAGTAAAGGGTGTTAACACCGACAGTAGTTTGGACCTCAGTGATAGAGTAACCGCCTACCTTGAGAAGAGTAGCAGTGAGGAATGAACAAGTCCAGGATAAGCTACGAGGAATGAATACTTAAAAAATCACAGAATTGACTATAAATATAAACTACCTTTTCTATTAATTTACCTAAAAAAGACAAGTTTGATATTGGCCAGAAGCTAGAGGGGATTGATTTTAAAAGATTAATCGCTTTTTTAAAATAGGGCAAACCAGTACTTGATTTAAGATTGGAGGCGCATCTCCTTCAGACAACGCAAGATTTATAAGTTTAGTTACAATATCTAAAAAGAACCTCTCAAAAGGTAAATCATTGAGAAGGGTCAAGGATCCAATGCACAGATAGAATTCTTCAGTACCTGTAGGAATCCCTTTGTTTCTAAAGTCCCCACCACTTACAACATTTCCATCTGGAGCTGCACCCTTCTAACAGGATCCCGGCTCCAGGAGGGGTTGTAGGAGGTTTTAGGCAATGGGATGGTTTGAAATAGGCAAAGGTGTGCTTCTCAAAGTATTATCAAATCAAAAAATCATCTGCTATACAAGCCAAGTAGGAAAAGATAAACTATAAATGAATTGTATGTGAGGAATAACGCTTAAAGTTTTAGGCTGCCAGTGATGTTTTTACTAATTAGCTAACAATATCATCACTGGAGTGGATTAACCTATCAGGGCTTTGGGCATGAGCTGGTGAGCCGGTTAATTAGGTCACACGATGAAAGACGGCAGTATGACTGCTGCATTGGTTGCTTGCTGTTTTCCTGTGCTCTGGTAAGCAAAGAGCCTAAAGAATCCGCTAGCAGCCAAAGGAGGAGGAGAGGATATGGGCCGCTGCCAAGCTGCAGAAGAGAAGAGATGAAGGAGAAGACGAGTAAAGCTGCAGGAGAAGAGAAGAGACAAAGGAGAAGAGGAGCAATGCAGCGGCGGGCCATGGCCGGAGGAGAAGAGGAGCAACACGGCGGCGGGCCGTGGCCAAAGGAGAAGAGGAGCAACACTGCAGCAGGCGGCCACCAGAAGTTGGACTGAAGGAGAAGAGGAACAACGGGCAGCAGACCACCAGCAGAGGCAAGCCTGAAACAGAAGAGGAGCAATGCCGCAGTGGCCACCACCAGAGGCCAGACTGGCAGGGCTAAAAGAGAAGAGGAGAAACGCGGCAGCAGCCATCACCGGAGACCAGGCCAGCTGGGCCAAAGGAAATGAAAAGAGACGCATCAGCAAACTGGAGCTTAGACTGACGAGGCCGAACAATGAGTAGAGGCATAACTGTATGAGAGAGATTGGAAGCCTGCTTGTGTGTGTGTGTGTTTGTGTATGTGTATGTCTGTGAAAGAGAGAATGAGAGATTGGAAGCCCACTTGTGTATGTGTGTGTGTGTGCCTGTGAAAGAGAGATTGGGAGCTTGCTTAGGTGTGTGTGTGTGTGCCTGTGAAAGAGAGATTGGGAGCTTGCTTAGGTGTGTGTGTGTGTGCCTTTGAAATAGAGATTAGGAGCCTGCTTGTGTGTGCCTGTGAAAGAGAGATTGGGAACCTGCTTGTATGTGTGCATATTAGAGTGTGTGCATGTTTGAGTGTGTTTGTGTGAAATAGGGAGGAAGGAGAAAGTTTGTGCACCTCCCTTGCTCTTGCTAATAATCCAAGATAATTTTAGGATGACTGGAAATCAAATATTCCCAGAAATGGAGAGCAGTGGATTTGTTTTTTATCCTTAGTTTTAATTATTGGGTGTTATTTGTTTCCCAAACACCAATTAAATATTTGAAGCAGTAAATTAAAAAAAAAATTATGGGGTCCATATTCAGGCCGTGAATGGCTCGGTAAGTTAGCCAGATAAACTTATCCTGCACCGCTGAATATACCTCGCTATCTTAAGTTTATCCGGCAAATTTTAGAAAAGACCTGTGGCCCAACGAGAGATAGATAACTTTATAGACCTAAAGACTAATCTTTAGGTCTATAAAGTTATCTATAGAGATATAAAGTTAGGTCTTTATATAAAGTTAGATATAAAGTTAGGTCTTTATATAGAGATATAAAGGTTTATATATATATAATATAGATATTAGTTATATATATAGTACTATATTTATAATATATATTGATATATATTATATATATATTATATATATATAACTATATATATATATAGATATATATATATTGATATATATATAAACTATATATATCATATATTATATATATTATATATATATAAACTATATATATATATATTTTATATATATATATATATATAAAGTTTATATAGAGATATAAAGTTAGGTCTTTATATAGAGATATAAAGTTAGGTCTTTATATCTATAGAGATATAAAGTTAGGTCTTTAGGTCTATAAAGTTATCTATAGAGATAGATAACTTTATAGACCTAAAGACTAATCTATTGTCTAAGCCTGCTACATTCGTTTATTTGTTAAACTCCGTTATTTTAAATCTTAGTTATGTATAACTTATTATACTAATTGTTTTGCTTTCGCTCTCTACTCTCCCATCCTGTAAACCCCTTGTTCTTTGTAACTTTATTTATTTATTCTCATAGTTAATTGGTTACCCCTTGTTTCAATGTAAACCGGTACGATAAGACACCAGTCTTGAGTATCGGTATATAAAAAAAAAGTATTTAAATAAATAAATAAATAAATAAATAAGATAAGTTATCCAGCTAACTCTGAATATTGAAGTTGGCCTAATAAATTATCTGACTAACTTGATTCCTCTCCAATCTGCCCATTCCCTACCCCTAAGTGAACTGGCTAAAATCTGACTTTAGCTAGATATTCAGCGGCACTACTTAACCAGATAAGTACCACTTATCTGGCTAAGTTGTTTTTTGAATATTGGGCTCTATAGTTTTCAATTATTGGATATGCCATTTATCAGCTGTTTTGAAATATGTGTTCATTGTTTATTATGGTTTTATTATTATGTTTTATATTTCTTGGTTTTATTGTTTGATTTTTTTAATGAAGAATGGTAATGTTTCTGTTTTACATATGCAACTGCTTGTTGCAGTTTCCAGTAAACTTTTTGTCAGTATGTTTCTTTTTATATTTTGTTCTCTTTATTCTGAATTTGGTGAGGGTCTGTCTGTATTCTGCTTGTTCCAGACCAAGGTGAGGTATTCTGTTAGGGTATAGTTTCTGTTTAGGCATCTATAGCAGTTTAGCTGGTTTTGTTTTCCTAATAGGAGGTGTATTGATGTTTTAGGGCCTGGTGTAATATTTGTAGTGTTGCTTTTTCATAGTTAGGGTTTTTACTGTTTGAGTGCTGCCACTTAGCGCTGTTTTGATATTATAAGTTTACAATATTGTAATTGTAATTTAGTTTACTCATGAATTTCTTAAGGCTATGCCCACATCCAACATGTTACAATAGGCCTAATACCATTTAAGTTTCAAATACTTCTTGTACTTTTTTGCAGGTTTTTATGATTGACACCACAGCAGTGCATGTAAATATGATATGCATGTTCTGTTATTTTTATTTCAGAAGACTGAATGGCCTTTTTCATGTAAAATCATTTTACAAATACATAATTTGTAATTGTGTGTGTGTGGAGGGTGGACTGGGGGTTCAAGGCTATAAGGTTTGCTTAGGATACCTAATACCCTTGCCCCAGCTCTGGATTCACTGGCTCCACATGAGAAAGCAGAATTCCATCTGGAGCTGTGCTATCCTGGGCCAGGTTCTCCCCAGGTCTCTACTGCAGCAGTGATGCATCTACTCTTGGCCAGGGCTTATTTTCCTTTTTCTTAAGCCCCGGAGAAGGCAGGAAATATAGATCACTTCTGGTTACTCCTCCCCCCAGACACACCTTCACCAGGCAGAGCAGGGCCTAAGTAATCATAAAAGCAGCAGACTGTGCCATCCAGTCAGTGAGAATGTGCTGGGGAGGCCCTGAGAAGTGGGGGGCAAGTTACTGTTATAAATAGGGAGTGAAAAGGACCAACCAGGAACAGCCCTGCTGGGGGATGGGAGAGAGCTCTGGCCAGGCTGTTGTGGACGCACAGCCACTTCTACTGGGTACCCGATGCAGTGCACTAGGAACACACAAATTATCCATTGCGCGGCCCTTTTAGCGTGGCAGCCCATTTGCGTATTGCATTGTGTGCCCAGGAGAGGTGGATGTGTGCACCTTCAAAAAATGTGTTTCCACTTTAGATGTACGTATTTTATGCGCATGGTATTGCATCGGCCTGATTGTAATCAAACCAGTTTAAATAAGTTCTTGAAAGCTGAATCACGGTGTTATCTGCCTGCCAGTAGAAATCAAAGCTTTTTGCTAAACTTTGTCTTTTTAACTAAAAAAAAGATATTACTATTATCTAAGTTTCTGTCAAGTAGTGGGAACATTTTTCTATGACTGATAAAGATAGGACAGAGGTAGGTTTCAATGAAGAAATATTACAGGGAAGGATATTTCAGGATGAGACATTTCAGAGATCCAGTTAACAGAGCAGAAATCAGCGGTTTATAATGTGTATTGCTTTATTTGTTTGCAGTCTAACTCCATAACTCCTTAGCAACACAGTACATCTCTCAATGGATCTCTCCCAGTAACATTTTAAGATTAATTTTTCACATGCCCCAAAGCAACCTGAATTACAAAACAGTATGAGCTTTTTAAAGCTGAAGTATTATACTATGACTTCGCAAGGACCAGTCCTTAGTTTCCAAACTAAAATGTATGGGATGTAACCCCACTGCTAGTCTGAAATTTAACACAATTTGCAAGCCCAAGTGAAAGCACTTAGGAGAGTGTTTATTGGCATCAGTGTTTGCAGTTCTTCACTGGCAAGGATAATGCTTAAATGGTGTATTAGTGTCTTTAGTGAAACAGTACATTGTACTATTGTAGGTACTTTATTCATGGAGTCACTTGCTCATTGATATGCAAACTTTCTTATCAAGGCTCTGTTGCCTGTTTTATTCCAGGCAGTGAGATACTGTTTAAAGAAATTTAACAAGGGGCTCCTGGGAAGTTCCTCTAGAATAGTGCTTCTTAATCCAATCCTCGGGGCACACGTAGCCAGTCAGGTTTTCAGGATATGTATGAGAAAGATTTGCATTCACTACTTTCATTGTATGAGGGAATATATGATAGAGGTCTATAAAATAATGAGGGGAGTTAAGTTAGAGGTCTATCAAATAATGAGTGGAGTGGAATGGGTAAACACAAATGGATTATTTACTCTTTCAAAAAGTACAAAATCTTGGGGACATTCAATGAAGTTACTAGGCCGAAGCCTAGGCATCAGAACTCCACCTGGCTGTACCTATGCATACCCAATGGATCAGGTGAATGTGTAAACATTTTTAAGTGGGCTCTACCCTTTTTTGGATCTTGGCTGAGGCCCTGGCATCATGCTCGGGCCTAGGCTGCAGTCCCTGCTTCGAGCCTCGGCCTATACCCTAGCTGAGGCCCCGGCTTTGGAACTAGGTGTAGATCCAACTGGAAGCTTTAACCAAATGAAAATAAATAGATTTGTTTTATTTGTAGGGCCCCTCAATTAATTTTGGTGCCTCCCCCCAAATGAAACAAATTGACCCTTATTCGTTGCATTTTGAAAATTCAGCTAAAATGAATGTACATCCCTAAACCTCAGTCCCTCATCAGTTCACCAAACCTCCCACCCAAAAGCTGAAGGCTACAGACAAGTCCGATTTCACTTGCATGAGTCAATTATCAGGTGGAGAAATGTACAAACAAGTTTGTATAACAATTGCAAAATGGAAACTTCCACACATACTTCTGAACCATGCCCTAGAACACTCTTAAACTGCCCCTTTCCATGATAAAACCCAAAATAAGCATACATTCTCAATGATTATTAAATAGCATATATGCGCGTACATTCTACTTATGCAGGAATGTGCTATTTTTACACACGAAACCCCTTTGAAAATTCAGCTCTGAATTTGGACCCTGAAACTGAAGTAGAAATGTTATTCAACTGAAGAGGCATCACAACACAGGCTTCTCAGAGTCTGGAAAGGTCTGTAACTCTGTATTAGTATTTTTTTTTCTAATAGAGAACAGTCAGCTCACAAGGGAAGGGATAACACTGGTCCTATCATAGATGCTATTTTGTTGTTTTTCAAAGAAAATTATTTTGATTTTCTAGACTGCATTTCCATTTCAGCTCAAGGCAGTTTCCATCATTTTTTTTCAGGTATTGTAAATCCCTGCATAAGTCAGGCTTAGGCGTGATGAACACATTTTTTTTAAAGCCGCCCAGATGTGCGCAGATCTCATGCTACGCGCACATCTCACTTGATTGCAAAAAGCGGTGTGGGCGTGGTCTGGGTGGGGGCGTGGGCATTTCGGGGCAGGGCCAAGACATGTGCACGTAAATAGTTATGCACCCTGGCACGCATCCAGATCCACTGTCGCGTAACTTTACTTCTGCTACGGAGGCGCTGTAACTTAAAAAAAGAAATTAGCCATTTCTGCAGAGTTTAAAGGATCTGGGGTACCTGGGGGGCGGGGGGGCGGAGTGTGGAGTATTATACCAGGGGTTTGGAGGGCCTAGCTCTTAACTGGGCAAACTGGTGGACGAACTGGTGAAACTGGCAATGGTCTGGATACATTTACGCAGTAGAATCAGGTTTTGTGCACCTATGCATGCACCCACTTAAAATTAGGCACGTGTGTGCATGTGGCCAGCTATTTTATAACATGTATGCATATGTGTGTGTAAATTATAAAATAGCCACGTATCTTTACTCATGCTGATGCATATATGCCAAAGTGCACCTGTGCGCTGCTTTGAAAGTTACTTTCCCTGTGGGTACCTGAGGCAATGGAAGATAAAGTGATTTGCCCAAGATCACAAGGAGTGTCGGTAGGAGAAACGGAATTTGAACCCTACCTTGCCTATTGCCTGTAGGCCATTTCTCTTTAATTTGTAAAAATATAATGGTAATAATTAGAGATGTGAATCGTGTGCCAGATCGTCTTAACGATCAGATTCGGCTTGGGGGGGGGGGGAATCTGATCGTTAAGATATGTGAATTGGAATCGTTTCCGATTCAAATTCACATCGCCAATTTCACATCGCTAAAAAAAAAAAACCCACCCGACCCTTTAAATCGACCCCACCCTCCCGACCCCCCAAAACCTTTTAAAATTTACCTGGTGGTCCAGGGGGGCCTCGGGGGGCCTTGGGGAGAGATCCAGGGGGGCCCCAGAGACAGATGGCTGGCGCCATCTTTAAAGATGGCGCCGGCCATCCAGTGCTCCTACCATGTGACAGGGGCCAGCCAATGGCACGGATACCCTGTCACATGGTAAGGGCAAAGGGGCATTGGCACCATTTTTTTTTAGAACAGGTGATGCCTGGGAATGGGAAATCTGTCCCCGAGGCCCCCCTGGATCTCTCCTCTCCCCGAGGCCCCCCTGGATCTCTCCCCGAGGCCCCCCTGGACCTCCAGGTAAATTTTAAAAGGTTTTGGGGGGGTCGGGAGGGTGGGGTCGATTTAAAGGGTCAGGTGGGTTTTTTATTTTAGTGGCGCGGGCCTCCCTAAAAAAAAAAGGGTCGGGAGGGTGGGTCGATTTAAAGGGTCGGGTGGGTTTTTTATTTTATCGGGCCATCGGCGCCATTTTAATTAGTGGCAGCCAAAATGGCGCCGATGGCCCGAGAGCGGGAGATCGCGCCGGGACCCCCCCCCCCACTGGACCACCAGGTAATTTAACATTTTGGGGGGGTTCGGGAGGGTGGGGGAGGGTAAGGAATTGGTTTTAAAGGGTTGGGGTGGGTTTAGGGGTTGTTTTGGTGTGCCGGTTTTCCTGCCCTCCCCCAAATAATTCCCGTGCCCTATTTAACGATACAATACAAATGCCCCTGACGATAAATCGGGGGGCATTTGTATTGTATCGTGCACTCTAACGATTTAGGACGATTTTAAAATTATCTGACGATAATTTTAATCGTTCAAAAACGATTCACATCCCTAGATAGCAGGTTGATATATTCAGCTGGGCAGAGAGTGGATATGTTAACTGGATAAACTCAGAGCAGATATTCGGCAGTGTGGGTGTGCCACTGGATATACCCAGCTATTGGGAAGTTAGCCAGATAAATTTATCTGGATAACTTTAGATCTGCTTTCACACTACTGTGTGCAACTAAAGAAATGCAGCCAAGGCTTCAAGCAAGTTCAGCTTGGAGGGAGATTTATTACCTCCTAATTCTTATTTTTATTTCTTAAAAGAACTGCTTTTCTTTTACAAATTTAGAATGATTTGGTCACCTTGGTTTGCAAAAACATTCAACTTTTCTCACAGAGTTCACTATTCAGAGACATTTAGCCAGATAACTCACAAGTTTTCTGGCTAAATGCCAACTTTTGCATATTTTGAGAACTTATCCAGTTAAATTATAGATGGATAACTCATTACCTGTCTAAAATTTAGCTGGATAATGCACGGGTGTTCCATGTCGAGTTAAGTTAGTCGGATAACTTATCTGGCAAACTCTGGTCATGCCAAAGAGTAGGCCTAACATTAGCCAAATAAAGTTATCGAGCTATCTTTAAGATAGATATATTCAAAAGTATGATTGCATCACTGAATATCCTTCCAAAGTTAGCCTGATAAGTTTATCCGGCTAACTTTTCAATCTGACCAGTGACTGAATATTATTCCAATTCCATTTCTGAACCAAATTTATGGAAATAGAAGAACCGATCAAATCTGAATAAAATAAAATACATTTTAAAAAGGTCTTCAACAGAGTTTGAGAAACAGAGCAGGGAGAATTTAATGCCACTATGGCAAACAAATTATTGAGAGAGGGAAGAAGTGTTAAGGATGCAAGGTGGAGGGAAACAGTCTTCCAGGTGGTCTTTGGAGACAGAAGTGAAGCTACTCTGACAGCTGGCCTCTTTGACACACATTCATCACTCTCATATCTTTTATCTCAGTGAATATCTGTAATTTAAAAAAAAAGAAAAAAAAAAGAAGCTACCTGATTCTGAATCAGTTCAGATGGCACAACACCAATTTGCAAAAATGTGCTTTTGTGAGCCAGACAGCATAGGCCCCTAATTTCACCATTAAACATAGGGGCCTATTTACTAAGCTAGGCTAACAGCTAACCTCAGGTGCTTCTTTATCCCGCTCTCATATGCCTGGGGGTTAACCAGCACCATTCTGAAAAATAGTGCAGCTGCGGCAAGAGCATGTGAGGGTCACTTTTGCCCCCACTAGATCACCAGGATTTCATATAAGCTTTTACAGGGTATGGCGACAGGGGGGGGGGGGGATGTTTCTTAACAGGAGGTGGGGGCCTAAAGACACTTTTTACTGATTCTTTTTTTAATGGTGTGATGTGTGGGAGTGGATTTTGGAGCGGAAATCCTAATAGATCCCCAGGGAATTCTGAAACACTTGGGTAGAGGAAGGGGATTTTCTGGGCCTATGTGACCCCTTTAAAACATGGTGACCCTGGGAAGAGGGCACTGCCATAGCATATTGGCATGGCGGGAAATGCATAAAGTTCCTGGCTGTGGCTATGGAATTCACTAAAAAGTATGGTATTTGGTTCCGACAGTTCAGTATAATCCTGCAGTAGTTCTTCCTGCAGTAAAAATACCACAATTTAATAAACAGGCCACATAATCAGGGCCCTTTGTTTTCTGCAATAAACAATGACCACATGGACTTCTGTGACCAAAATGTAAATATTCTTCAACAGTTCTGTGGCATAACTGCAAGTCCACACACTGAGATTTAAATGGTGAAAAATTATTATTCGTGGATATAAAACAAATCTATTTATTTATTTTATTCTATCTATTTATTTATTTATTTAAGAACTTTTGATATACCGACATTCATAGGACATATCATGCCACTTTACAATCAACTCTTGTAGCGAGGAAAGAGAAATTACAAAATAACAGGGACAGGGGAAGGGGAGCAGGAATAGAAAAAGGAGAGATGGGGGGCGGGTGAAAGCAAGCGCCTAAGTAGCGTGAAAAACATAGGTTGCAGAGCGTAAGGGAGAGAAGGAATGTAGATAGGAACTATATTAAAACATTAATGCAAAAAATAATATTTCAGTGATTATATAGTCAACGTTTCCTTAAGATGTATTGTTGTTAGAGGGTAGCAGGGCTGGAAGCAGTAAGGGGTTTAGGTTTGATTGGCATCAGGGTAGGCCTGTAAGAAAAGCCAGGTTTTGATGCCTTTTTTGAAATGGGGTAAGGAGGGTTCAAGGCGGAGACACATGGGGAGTGAATTCTATAGGGTAGGGCCAGCTATGGTAAATGCTCTTTCTCTGGTAAGGGAGAGGTGTGCAGTTTTGAGGGGTGGAATGTGTAGGGTGCCTGCAAGGGTGGCTCTGGATGGACGATTAGAGGCACGGAAGCGTGGCATTTCCTTGAGCCATGCAGGATTGTTTTTGTAGAGCGCATTATGAAGAACGGTGAGGGTTTTGTATTTTATCTGGAAAGGGATGGGAAGCCAGTGCAGATCTTTTAATACTGGGGAGATGTGTTCTCTTTTGCGTGTGTCAGTGGTGATTCTAGCCATGGAGTTTTGCAGGATTTGTAATGGTTTAATTGTGGAGTAAGGGAGGCCTAGGAGAAGAGAGTTGCAGTAATCCAATTTAGATAGAATGGTAGACTGCAAAACTAGATGGAAGTCCTGAGTGTGGAGGAGGGGTTTAAGTTTTTTGAGGATGTGGAGTTTATAGAAACCTCCTTTTAGTAGAGATTTGATATGGGGTTGAAAATTAAGGCGTTGATCTAATACAACACCTAGGTCTCTTACAGATGGCAGGAGGGGGTGGGTGGGGGTGTGTGTGTTGGATGTGACCTGCAAAGTGATTTCAGGATTGTTGGATATGAGGAGGATTTCCGTTTTAGTTGTGTTAAGTGCAAGTTGGCTAAAAGGATGTTGATGGAAGCTAGGCAGGATTCCCAGAAATGCAGGGTGTCTTTGAGGGTTTTTTGAATGGGGATGAGGATCTGGACATCATCCGCATACAGGAAGAAATTAAGACCTAGGTCAGAAAGAAGATAGCAGAGAGGGAGGAAATAGATGTTAAAGAGGGTTGAAGATAGGGAGGATCCTTGGGGGACACCTTGCACGAGGGGGATGCGTGGGGATTCTGAGTTGTCAATTTTGACCAGGTATTCTCTGTTGGTGAGATAGGAAGTGAACCATGAGAGCACTGAGCCGGATATGCCTATCTCTGATAGCTGGGATAGAAGGATTTGGTGGTTGACTGTGTCGAATGCAGCAGAAATGTCTAGGATAGTGAGTAAGTATGAGTTTCCTTGGTCCATGCCAATATGAATGGTGTTGGTGATTGCTAGAAGGAGGTTTTCCATATTACGACCTTTGCGGAAACCAAATTGAGATGGGTGTAGAATGTTGTGGTCTTCAAGGTAACCATAGAGTTGTGTATTGACTACCTTTTCAAGGATTTTGGCTACAAACAGAAGGTTGGATATGGGCCGGTAGTTGGAGGGGTCTTTGGTGTCTAGGGTGGGTTTTTTAAGGAGGGGCTTGACGATCACAAGTTTAAGGGAGTCTGGGACTTTGCCAAATATGAGTGAGCAGTTGATTAAATCAACTAGGAGATTGGATATGGAAGTGGGAATGGAGAGGAGGGTTTTAGAGGGGATGGTGTCAGCAGTGAGGGAGGCAGGTTTCATCTTTTTTAGTAAAGTTTCTATCTCCAGATGGACGTGTTGTCGAAGGATTGAAGATAGATTCCATTGGTTTTGGTAGGTAGGGGGAGGTGGGGGAGGGCTTGGTAGGGAATCGAAGGAGGATGTTTCAATTTTATTCTTGAAGAATTTAGCAAGTTCAACGCACTTCTCCTTAGAGTTTTCTTCTTGGGAGTTGGGTAGTGGGGGCGTAGTGAGCTCAGCAACATATGAGAAAAGAGCATTTGAGTTGAATTGGTAGTTGTGGATTTTGGCTGCGTAGAAGTCTTTTTTGGCTTGGATGCTGGCTTGATGGTACTTGTATAAAGCGTATTTGTATATTGATTTGTGTGTGGGAGAAGGTTGTTTGTGCCAAGTGCGCTCTTTCGATCTAAGGTCCTGCTTGATCATTTTGAGTTCATTAGTGTACCATGGCTTTTTGTCTGTAGTCGATAGTGGTATTTTTTTGTGTATGATGGGACAGATATCCTCAGCTATCTTGGTGTTGATATTGTTCCAGGATTGCAAGGCTGTATCTGGATTGGTAAGGTCCAAGTTCTTATCTGCTTTGTCGAAAGCAAGGGTAATATCTTCCGATGAACAGTGTTTACAGAAGGCGATGGTCTTACTGGAGGCATAGGCCAAATTTTGTGAGTGTGAGCTTGTGGTTGGGGTGTTGGTAGAAAGGTGGGCATTAATAATGAAATGATCGGACCAGGGGATGGGGGTGGTAGTGGGGGTGCTATGTGATGTAATGTAATTGTTGATAAAGAGGAGGTCGAGGGTATGACCGGCTTTATGAGTGGGAGAGGTGATGAGCTGTTTGAAGCCTAATGCCTGGAGGGTGATCAATAAGGTTTCACAGGCTGGTGTGATAGGGCTGCTGTCCACATTGAGGTTGAAGTCTCCGAGAATGAGTGCTGGGGTGTCCAGTTTAATGTTGTTTGTTATGTATTCTATGATGGGGGATGGATCTTGTTCAAGCAGGCCTGGGGGGGGCATAAATGAGGCAGATCTGCAAGGCCTTAGATTTAAATAGACTGATTTCTAGTCTGGGGGTGGATGTGAGGGGTGGAGCTTGAGGTTGAGGTGTTTTCTGGCGGCTAGGAGTAAACCTCCCCCTCTTTTCTTGAGACGTGGAATAGAAAAGATATTGTAGGTCTGTAAGGGGAGCTGATTGATAAATACATGATCTGTATCTTTTAACCATGATTCCGTAATGGCACATATGTCAGGGTTGGTGTCAGTGAGTAGGTCGTGGAGAATGGGAGCTTTTTTAAGGATGGATTGAGCGATGAATAGAGATATGACTAGGGAGGCTAGGCCTAGAAATTGGGTGAGGGGCGTAATCATGATGGGCACTAGTGATCTGTGAGAGGTAAAGGGGTGAGTGCTAGTAGTATTGGTTTTGGGTCGGCAGGTGTGTGGCAGAATAGGGATGGTCAGACGGCACATTTCAGGGGAGGGAGCCCTGTCAGTATGTGGGGGGAGGAGTAAGAGGAAAAGGAGGGGGCGATAGTAGCTGGGTGCGCTATCAAAGCTAGTTATAGGAAACAGAAAATATCTGTCTCTTGGGGGATGAGGTCTGGGGTGGGAGAGGTGGAGGGTAGTTTGAGGGGGAGAGGGTCAGGGTGCGGCGATAGGGCAGAGAGCTGGAGTAGAGGGATGGGGCAGTGGGGGCAAAGAGAGTAGGCCCTGAGTATGGCTAGAAGTGGACGCATGAAGGAGCGCACTAGGTCGTGCTCCTTCGTGCGCGCGACGCCCGGCGCCGCGGAGAGCAGCCCTGCTTTAAAGGGCTTTTTTTCCTTTGTTTGCTCCCTCCCTCCCAGGCGCTGACGTCAGCGCAGCTCCTACCTGCTATAGGTTGCTTGCACAGAGCTCAGGGAGGGGGAGGGCAGCGTGGCCTTAGGGTCCATCGGCTGGGCAGGTATATTTGGGCGGGCTGGATCAGTGGCCTGTGCGTTCGGAGGGTGGGTTGGCTTGGAGGCTTTGTTTCTTTCAGGGTTGGTGGTTTCTTTTTGGTTTTCTCAGCAGGGGTGATTCTTTTTCTCACCTCTCTCTTTGCCGCGTTTCTCTCTCAGTCTCTCTTCCGGTCGCGTCTTCTTCTCTTCCGGTCCCGCGGTGAGCGGCCTCGGGGTTGGTTAGCAGCGTGGTGAGCGGGAGAGGACCTCAGGGCGGATGGCCTCGGGACGAAGGAGATGGCGGCATGAAAGGACGGGCCGCAGATGTAAGCCCCGATTTAAAGGGCAGCAGCAAGGGCCGGCCTCCCAGGCGTCAGCTGGACGCGGCTCCCGGGCCTGGTTGGAGGCTTGGGGGCGCAGGGAGGGTTAGTGGACGGCCCTTAATGTCGGCATGGTCCTCTCTTTTATTTATTTATTTATTTATTTATTTAAAAGTACTTATATCCGCTACTTCCAAAGAATATGTTCAACGTAGATTACAGTTGAATATCCACTATAAAATAAGTTACACATTTTTTTTTACTTATTAGATAGTAAAAACCATGCTCTTATAGTAATTTTACTATTTATATGGAATGACAAACCTTTTAATGGTTTATCCTTGCAATGATGGTGGTGAGGGGTGTTTGCTGAGCATATTATTTAAATACAGACTGTCTTCACCTGCTCACATTCATGAAATATTAAAGGCTCAGAACCAGGCCCGTTTCGACCCGGTGTGCATTCCATGCATTTGCATGGAGCAGCACACCTGGGGAGGCGGTGGGCCGATGGCAGTAGGAGAGGCCACGGTGCTATGGGCCTCCTACTGTCTTCGAGCTGCGGGTCTCCTGCTGTCTCCAGGCCGTATGGCCCACCGATCTTCCTGCTGTGGGGGTAGAAAGTGGAAGCTGTGCGCTGGTGTGCACGCATGCCCGTGCACAGCTTCCACTCCTTACCCCCCAGAAGATCTGTAGGCCATATGGCTGGAGGCCATGACTTCTAACGCAGACCCTGGTCTGGGCAATGGCTTTAAAGCTTTTCTCGGATCGGATAATCCTTTGGGGCAGCTGCTATCTCTCGAGTCCTGCATTGGTTGGCATACAGAATGTGTTTCTATCCCCTAGTCTCTTCTCTGATTGGTGGTGGGGCCAGACAACCCGCACCATGCCCTCTGCTTCTGCGATCCTGCAGCATGGTGCAGTGCAGTGCCCAGCCTGCCTTCTGCTGCCACCCAGATTGGTCTGCAAGTGTAGCTGTGCACCTCACCTCACCTCACTGGCTCTAGTGGGGCTGGGGAGGGAGGAAGAGGAATCACACTGCAAACATTCTCCTTTCCTTCCTCTGCCCAGTAATTGTTGGTCTTGCTGCAGTACCCAGTATATATGGAGTCAGTGTACATTTTTTGGTGGGTCCTCACTGTGGCGTGCCCCCCTCCCCCCAAACTTTGCACCCTCCTCTGCTGGGCAGGGCAGTGGCCCCTCACACCTCCCATTGGACTTGCCTTCCTAGGCCTCTGGATCACAGCAGCAATAGCAATTAAAGAGCAGACCCAGTGTAGAGCTCGGCTTCTCTTCACTCTTGCTGCTCCTTCTCTTTTTCTCTCTTCTTCAGACACACAGCACCAAGCTTGGCTTCTCCCCTTCCCTCCTGCTCTCTCCCTCTGGAAGGGAGGGGCAGCATTCAACAGAAGAGGGGGTGGTGTTTAACGGAACAAACGGTCAGCTTCCTGCTGTGGGACCAGTCCTTCATATGAACCAGAAGCCTGGCCTTGCAGGCAGAATGCTGGCAGAGGGAAGGGGTGAAGGCAGGCTTGGGGCAGGCCCAGCGCAAGCGGGTGTGCATTCCATGCATTTGCACGGAGTGGCACACCCAGGAAGGTGATGGGCTGGCGGCAGCAAGAGAGGCCATGGCGCTGTGGGCCTCCTGCTGTCTTCAGCCTACAGTGCTGCGGCCGGAAGACATCAGGAGACCATGTGTGTGTGTGAGCTTGTATGTGTGTGTGAATGAGTGAGAGCCTGTTTGTGTGTGCATGTGTGTGAGAAATCCTATGTGTGTGTGTGTGTGTGTGTGTGTGAAATCCTATATGTGCGTGTGTCTGTGTGAGAACATATGTGCCTGTTAATGTGTCTGTATAAAAGTGGTTGTGTTTGTGTATGTTTGTGTGCCTGTGAAAGCCTACGTGACACATATAGGTTCTCACAGGCACACATACACACCTAATGTATCTGTGAGGGTGAGAGAAGGGCAGACTGTGTATGCTAGAGAGAGGGAGTGTGTGAGAGAATGAATGTGTTAGGGTGCATGTGTGTGAGTGAGAAGATAAAATGTGGGCATCCCTACCTCCCTCAATCCACGGCACTCTCAGGGTGAATGGAAATCAGAAAATCACAATAATGGCGAGCAGAAGACTTTTAACATTTTTATTAGTTTTAATTCATGGGTGTAATTTGATAATTCTGCTCTTTCAAAATATTTAATTTGGGGGGAATATAACATTTTTTAATTATTGGATTTTTTATTCATCAGATATTTTGAAATATTTTCTTGATGTCTGGAAATTTTGAATATTCTCTTCATTAACTGTTTGAAATATTCTTTTTGGGGTAGATTTTAAAAGGTGCGCACGGGAATAGATTTGGTCGCGCAACCCGGCACGAACAAATCTACTCCCGATTTTATAACATGCGTGCACTGCCGCGTGCATGTTATAAAATACAGAGTCAGCGCGCGCAAGGCTGCGCAAGATCGAGGCCGAGCCGCGCAGCCACCTCCGTTCCCTCCGAGGCTGCTCGGAAATCGGAGCGGCCTCAGAGGGAACTTTCCTTCCGCCCCCCCCCCCACTTTCCCCTCCCTTCCCCTATCTAACCCACTCCCCAGCCCTAAGTAATTCCTCCCCCCCCACCTTTATTTTACAAGTTACGCCTGCCTGAGGCAGGCGTAACCTTTGCGTGCCGGCCGGCTGCCGGTGTGCCATGTTCCGGTCCGGGGCCTGGTCCGGAGGCCGTGGTCATGCCCCCCGGAACGCCCCTGGGCCAGAACCACTCCCGCAGCCCCGCCCCCGGAATGCCCTCGATGACGTGTCGGCTGTGACACGCCCCTGACATGCCCCCCAGGAAAGCCCCGGGACTTACTCTTGTCCCGGGGCTTGTGCGCGCCGCCGAGCCTATGCAAGATAGGCTCAGCGCGTGCAGGGGGTGGAAGGGGCAGCTTTTCGGGGGTTGCGCGCGTATCTTGCGCGCGTATCTTGCGCGCGTAACCCTTTGAAAATCTGCCCCTTTATGAATATGATTTTACTATTATGATTGATGTTTTATATTTCTTGATTTTATTATTTGATGTTTTTATGGAGAATGGTAATGTTTCTGTTTTTTCATTGTTGCTCTGCATATAAAGTCTGGCTTGTTGTGGGTTCTAGTTCAGTTCTTGTCAGCATGTTTCTGTTGAAACTTTCTGATCTCTTTATTCTGTATTTGTCAGGGTTTCTCTGTGTTCTGCATTTGTGATCGAGGTGAGGTATTTTGCTGGCATGTAATTTCTGGGTAGGGATCTATAGCAGCCTGGTTTCCCAATAAGAGCTTTTATTGGTGTTCTAGGGCCTGGTGTAATATGTGCAGCATTGCCTTTTCATAGATAAGGTTGTTAGAGTTGTTACGGTATGGGAGATTTACTATATTTTAATGGTAGCCCTGTTTGTTCATGGCTTTCTGAGGGCCAAGCTCACACCCAATATGCATTACAAAAAGCCTAATTCCATGGGAATTCCAAGTGTCTTTTTTGCAGAGTTTTCTGGTAGGCACCGCAGGCGTGCATGTAAATATAATATGCATGTTGTAAGTGTTATTTTTGCCTCATCAGACTGTACTTTTGAATATTCCTTTTCATGTAATATTTATTATAAATGCTTAATTTAATTGTGTGTGTATGAAAAGGATGTAGGGAGGTGTGGGTTGGCGTGTGTGCAAGGCTGTAAGGATTGTCTAGGGTACCTAATACCCTTTCCTATCCATGGGTTCTTGTGTGTGTGTGTGGGGGGGGGCTTGTCAGTTTTAAAAAATATAGATTGCAGGATGGAGCTGGGCTTTATTTGATGGGCCCGGGACAGACACTGAATGAATTGGGGGGGGGGGGGGGGGGGGGGCAGCACAGTCATTTTTCGCACAGGGCAGCAAAAAAGCTAGCACCGGCCCTGCTCAGAACACGTGGTGAATGAATATATATGGTAAACGATTTTGGATTCGAAATCCTACATTCTTTTCCTCCATGTCCTGTCCGCTACTGAACCATATTTTATTTCTTTCACAGAAGACAAAATCATTTTCCCATCCTGCTAAGCTGATCCTAATCGTCGTTCTGTGCATTGTACTTACAGCAGTGCTAAACCTGCTCGAGGCCATCTCTAGGAATTCTGAGCTTGCTAGTGCATAAGAAACGTTTTGGTATCACACCATTTTCAGCCATGGTATTACTTTTTCACACAATTATTAATGCCAAGCAGCTATGCAGCTCAACATATACAGGTTAGAAAAGGGAGATTCTGCGGTACTGAGCAAATTCAGCAAACGCAGAATCACAGAAAATCAAGATTTAAAAAAAGAAAAAGAAAAAAACTCCCCCAAATCCCACCACAATTCTGCACACAGGAATGGAGAAAGAATGAAAAGTAGTCAAGCACAATCTGACTGTGTCCAGCCTACTGGGTCTCTGGCTGACAAAATGTGCTTCTACCTTGGGCAGTTGGACACTATTAGAAAGGTTTAGCCACCTGATGAAATAAAGAAGATGCTATCTTTCACTTTTCTCTATTTGTTTAGCATTTTAATAGGCTGCAACTGCCTTTTCCCTCCTAGAGAAGGTGATTGATTTGGACACTTATGAATATTTGTAAACAGATGATAAACTTGGAACCGTCTGCTCTGGGATCATGAGCAACGTTCCGATTCCTAACGGGGATAGATGGGAATGAAAGAGAAATGCGTTGGATACCAGCGGGTGCAAGCATGAAAGACATACATGGGTGAGAGAT